>NC_063435.1:3819161-4009161 GCF_020379485.1 Brassica napus | reverse complement strand
TATGTGAAATCTTCGTTTTTTTTTTTCTCTTTCTCTATCGCTTTCCCATAAGTACAGCACTTGTTGAATCGATAGAGAACCTTTTCTTCTGTATCGATATGAATCCATTATGAATCGATATTATTACATTCCAATTCCTTACCAATATCCCTCAAGGAAAATCCCGAATTGGATCCCAAATTGACGGGTTAGTGTGAGCTTATCCATGCGGTTATGCACTCTTCGAATAGGAATTTATTTTCTGAAAGATCCTGGCTTTCGTGCTTTGGCGGGTCTCCGAGATCCTTTCGACGACCTATGTTGTGTTGAAGGGATATCTAGATGATCCGATCGATTGCGTAAAGCCCGCAGTAGCAACGGAACCGGGGAAAGTATACATAAGTATACAGAAAAGACAGTTCTTTTCTATTATATTAGGATTTTCTATTCTATTAGATTAGTGTTAGTTAGTGATCTTGGCGCAGTGAGTCCTTTCTTCTCGGTCCACAGAGACAAAATGTAGGACTGGTGCCAACAGTTAATCACGGAAGAAAGGAGGCTCAGCGGGAAGAGGATTGTACCATAGAAGCAAGGAGGTCAACCTCTTTCCAATAGATAACATGAATTCTGGCAATGCAATGTAGTTGGGCTTTCATGTTGATCCGAATGAATCATCTTTTTCGCGGAGTGAAATCTTTGCCTGCTAGGCAAGATTATAGGATAGCAAGTTACAAATTCTGTTTCGGTAGGACATGTATTTCTATTACTATGAAATTCATAAATGAAATAGTTAATCGTGGGGTTACCATTCTCTCTTTTTTTTTTTATCTCGCACGTGTTCCACGCCCCTTTAAGACCCCGATATACTTATAGATAGTTTTTGAATGGACTTTGACATGGACATGATTTTGTGGAAGGAAGAGTTTGCCAGAGGCGAAGCCAGACATGGACAGGACTTTGTGGCAACACTCGCGGCTGGGACATTCAGTGTAAGAGATGGGCACAGGCTTCACACGGGGCTTGTCACGCTCAGTTCCTGGGGTTCGCATGTTTTTGCTACTTCAACTGCTGAAGCAAGCCGAAAGTTCTCTGAATCTTCTTCAAGTGTCACAGTGTTGTCTTCTTTTGTTCTGTTGTAAATCATGTACGTAGTCTCTATGACAAAACCATAACGTTTACCTTGGGTTATACTAAAATCCAGTTTGTGCTTGGGAGTTACCATTACATGTCTATTGTCTAGACAACTTGGCCAAAAATATATCCAATGTTTCACAATCTTACTATATATTACATTTTAGAAATTAAGAATAAGTAACTATACAACTTTGCCAAAAATATATCCAATTTGTATCAGCGGACTATTAAAAGACTATTCAAATATACAAAAGTGAAGGTTTGATTGAGAAACCTCTAAATTTAAATCCAAGATATATTCATATTAAAATTCCATTATTGTATGAGGAGGTTTGATTGAGAAATTTAGAAATAGCTAGCAAAGCATAAAATAACTTTTAAAATCTGATACATAATTTGGATCAAAACTTTTAAACCTCAAAAAACAAAACAGACTTGGCTAGAATCTTAGTTATGATCTAAAACAAAGCATTAATGATAAAAAAACTTGGAAAGCTAAAATCAAAAACTTCAATGTTGGGGGAGCTTAGTTGAGACGTTGGCGCTTGCCATCATTCTTATCGTCCTGAACATCATCATCAATAATGCGGGAAACTGTAGCTGTTGTGCGAACTGATTTGAAATTAAATTCATTGACCTTCACTTGGAACTTGCAGGTGCGCCCCACAATGTCTAGGACACACTGAGGTGTTGCGGTGCCAGAATCTTCATTTGAGCCGTTTTCACCAGACTACATGGTATAAACATGTGATTAGTTAGACTGACTCATAAGCTCTGTTAAACTTTTCGATTGTTCTTACCTCACTCATCTCATTCATGACGTCAGGTGCCTGTCTTACCACCAGTTTGAGTGCTTCTTTGTCGAAAATGACAAAATTTCCTTCTTTGCCACTGTCGTCGCAAACTTTAACCTCAAACCGGTATCTATACCACATACGATAGATCAAAATGAGTAATCAGATTAAAGTTTGGTAGCTCGTTACTTTTGTGCGTTAGCATATGTTTTCTATTTTTGTTTTTAAATGAAACTGACCTGATGAGCCCGACAGTGTTTGGTTTCTTGCACTTGAAGTTAGGGCAAATGAAAGTTGTTTCTGACCTTTCAAGTTGAGACTTGCAGGCGGTGCAGGAGATGAAGTACCAACCATATTCTTCCATGATATCCGTTATTGTTGCAGTGCAAATGAAGCTAGCGACCTGAATGTTTAGATGGGTGTAAATACTAAGAATTAATAAAGAAAAAATTTAAAGGTTTGCGAGCAAGGCCAGACCTGTGGTGACTCATTTTCTAAGAATTTGTGAATTTCTTTCAATGTCACTGTCTCCACTTTAGTAACTGCAGCGGAAGAGCTGTTGACAGTTGGTCGGATTTTTCCATCAGCTTCAAACCTAGGTCGAACATGTTTGAATATGAGACATGATAGCTTTGCAATAAGAGAGGGGTTGATTCACAACTACCTTGATAATAATTTTTCTGTATCAATGATGTCCGAGTCAAAGAAGAGGCGTGTGGAGGCTGTGGAGCTTAGGGTAACAACACCTGAGAAGTGATTAACCCGGGTTAACCAAACCGGTAAATATTATTATTTATTTCGGGGTCTAATAAAATAATAATTTATTTTTTCAGCCTCTTAAAAAGAAAAACGAAACTTAACCCTCTTTTTTATTTTTTTTCTGTCAGACCAATCACTTCTTTAAAAGATTTTAGACTAGACTTTTTTTCGATTTTTTTTTTTTTTCATATTTCCACTTCAAATATAAAAAGAAAATATATCGATTTTTTTTATAGAATTGTGATTAGAATATGAATATAAATGTAAAATAAAAAAATGATATAGAATGCTATAGAAAAAAATCAAAAATCTTATAAGCTAGTCATACCATTTGATTATATTGACAATTTTAAAAAACTGATCATACTATGATCATAGTATGATGGCGGTTGAGCAAGTATGCCCCCATCGTCTAGTGGTTCAGGACATCTCTCTTTCAAGGAGGCAGCGGGGATTCGACTTCCCCTGGGGGTAGGGTACTACGAAAGGAAGTTGATTATGGATTATCCATAAAGTTCGAATAGAGTCTTCCTGGGTCGATGCCCGAGCGGTTAATGGGGACGGACTGTAAATTCGTTGGCAATATGTCTACGCTGGTTCAAATCCAGCTCGGCCCAATAATTCGCTGTCTACATAACCTTTTTTGTTTTGCATAATTGACAGAGAAGGGTAAGAAAAAAGTCAAATATCTGGGTATATTTCGACTTTACTTTTTTCTTTATTTCTTGTGGCTCGTTACTTTTTGTTTCCATAAAAAATGACAATAAAAAATAGATTATCAATCGATTTTAGAATAATGCAAGGATTACTAGTAATCGGCCTTGATATCACTTTAGTGATATCCATATAGATATCAATATATTACTTGTGATTTTCTTTGTTACAAAACACTAATTTGAATCTAAAATTGAAATGATTCAAATGAAATCATAAGAAGGAATATGTAAGCTACCCGCTTTATTTCCATGGGATTGTAGTTCAATTGGTCAGAGCACCGCCCTGTCAAGGCGGAAGCTGCGGGTTCGAGCCCCGTCAGTCCCGGCGGATTCAATTAAAAAAAAAAGACATAAACTCCCCTTTTTGTTTCTGGGCAAGGGGATCAAAATGGTTTCGGTTATCTTTTTGTTTTATTTTTATTTTTTCATCAAGCAAAAGAAAGGGGTATTTCTGTAGCACCAATTTAAAGACATATGTAAATTAGTATAATTATAATTATTGAGAGCATTCACCACTTCAAGAACGAGATACTGTATGGGGTTTCCTCTTTTTGTCAATTAATCTCCCATTAACTCGTGTAGGAAAATCAAATAGGATAGCGTATAATACGTTTGCCAAGAGTACCTATATATACTTTTGTTTCTATGAAGTCAAGGAAGTGAAAATAGTTCGAATCCAACCAAGTAAAGAGGATGTTTCAAAAAAAAAGATCAAATTAGTCTTCCCTAATGAATATGCTCTTTTTAAAGATTAGAGTCGATGTCGAAGAAAAACTCGTAAGAAAATTTAATATAGTTAATTTTTTGGAATATTTTAGTTTTTTTTTATCGGGACTCGTCTTTATCACATTTCCTTTGTTTTACAAAAAGATCATAGACCCTTACAAAAACAAAATTTTGAAAATTTCAATTTGAAATTTCGTACTTGTTTTCTCTATTTGATTTCTATTGTTTATTTAAGGTTCTTTAGAAACTCTTTTTATAAACAATCGAAGTAGAAAAGGTTTTTTATGATATTTCATCAGATGATTGTACAAGGAAAGTACTAGGTTGTAGAAAAGAAAGCGGTGAAAAAGAATCATAAATAAATAGTTTAGAATATTATTGTGTTGTAGTCCATTCAAAGTCCATTAGAAAAATAAAAGGGATGATCGCATAATAATACACCAGCTTTTCAGGTGTTTTCCCTTTTATTAATCAAAAGCTCCCTTTTATTAGTATAAATTATTTATAATTTTTGAAAATTAGTAATATTAAAATGTAAAACTTTATTTTTATGCCACGTGTCATCTTTCGGAAAAACAAATTTCCGCTGATGTGGACACTCTATTGAGCCTCAAAAGGTCTCTTTTATTAGTATAGATTTTCTTTTTCTCTTTTTTTTTCTCAAGTTATTTACCCTATCTATAAATAATTCCCCTCAATCTAACCATGAATATAGCTTAGGTTACCCAAACCACATAAAATGAATGAAACCTAGGGGATCCTGTAGCTTATGTTTCCCTAAAACAATTATAATTACTACACCAATCCATCTAGATACAAGTAGATATCTACTTTGTACAACAAAGAAGCGTGTTTCAGTATTTGTTACCTGAGACACCAATGGCGATTCCCTCGAAAACCGAGTGAAAACAAAGCGCAACAATTAGCAAAGCCGTGTCTCCAAATCCACTCGTACGCAAAATCGTTTGATTCACATCAACGCTACTTCCAGTCTCACGACGACCTTCTTCCTTCACCTCCACGGCATCATCCACTCTCGACTCTCCGGCTCCACTAGCCCCGTTGTGATTATTATTACTACTCCCAGCCGCTACAAACGCAACCGCCACATCTGCGAGCATCGTAAGGCAATATCCACCGGCTGCTAACATGAAGGCGTAAGGATACTCCTTGTGTTTTAACCCTCGGAAAGTCTCGTTGGCATCGCTGAGGAAATGAATTAGAGCGGTCGCGAGGAATATACCGCCGGAGAATTGAGTTCCTAGGAGCAAAAACGACTCGTTCCACCGGTAAAAGTAAGGAGAAATCCCCGCCAAGAATGTGCTAAAGAAGAGTATTATAAGACAGTAGATCTTCACACGCACTAAGCTCTTCGACCGGAGATCCACGACGGTTGTGCCAGCGGCCGGAGGTGGTTGGTTGGCCCCCGCAGCTTCCTCCTCTTCATCGTGGTCTGAGCCGCCGTGAGCTAGGATTAGGGAGAAACAAAGGAAGAGAATAGAGAGGAAGAAAAGAGTTGACCTTAGGGTTTTGGAAGAGAAAGACATTGTTCTGGTTGGTGTTGTGTTGTACTTTTTTCACTTCATGAACTTATATAGTGTATGGATTGTGTATATATATGGTTGTGTTTGTAGTACAGTGTTGACTTTATTGTAAGAGATTTTCTGTGACAGTACAACGGTAATATCATTCGGAAGTTGTACTACAAAAGTAAGTTGTAGTATATATATATAAGTTAATAGCCGGCGACCGAAGAGCTGGTTCCTTGTGAAATAGCCTGTACCGATACAACAATCATTGTATATTTATAATTATTAGAATCAGAACGTTGACAAAAAAAAACTAGTATTAAAACTATCAAAGTTTCGTTTAAATTGATTTATTGCTCAGATGTTTTTGAAAACGACAGAAGTATGTCCGATCGAGTTCTGTATTCTTTCAGATTTGAGTTCTGAATTTTGAAAATGGATTTAAATTTGGAATTTCTGCAAAATATGTCAAAGAGATTTCGTAAGAAATACTGAAATAATTGTCGGTTTGTTGATAATTAGAAAATTACATAGTTTAAGTGATAAAATGTGTTCTAATGGCTTTATGAAATACTGAAATAATTTGTCTATTTGTTGATAATTAGAAAATTACATAGTTTTTTTTTATAATTTCGGTGTGATTCCAAATTAATGCTTTTTAGGTCCAAAGACTAATCACCAAAAAGCCCATAGAAACCCATGTTTTTTTATTATTTAAAACGTTTATGGATAGCTAAAGAGAATCGAACGCATGACAAAAGCTCCAGCTGGAACTCTTTTACCACTAGATCAAAACCATTTAGTTAAAATTACATAGTTTAAGTGTCCACTATGAAATACTGAAATAATTTGTCTATTTGCTGAAATAATTTGTTCTAGTGTCCACTTAGTTAAAATTACATAGTTGAAGTGGTAAAATTTGTTCTAGTGTCCACTATGAAATACTGAAATAATTTGTCTATTTGCTGATAATTAGAAAATTATATAGGTTAAGTGGTAAAATTTGTTCTAATGTCCCCTATGAATCTATTCTATTAAAACACCAGTGTGACTCATTGATAAAAGTAGAGTCCAACAATTTATTTTCCTTTATTTAAGGAGCCTCTAATTAAGTAATTTGCTTAGTGGACACATATTATGTAACGCCAATTTGCATAACCGTTTTTTTTAGTTAATCTTAACCGTTTGATATTAATGCCAATGGAAAATATCAAATGCAGTTATGTCCTTTTTACGGTAATTTATTATTTGGACAGTTGGACCACGAAAAATTAAATCATACATGTAACTAAATTAAATTGGTGACTAATTAAATCATACACTACATTAATCTGGTTAGTACACGTAAGATAGTTCACATTATATTGATGTTTCTTTGTATACAAATAATTTCTGGTCTAATTCGTCATCGGTCCAGACCATGCCTATTCACATGTAACTCCAGTTGTATAATAATGTGTACACATCTCAATAAATGTAGAAAATATGACATACCATAGACTTACAATATAACTTTATCCAACAAACATTGGTTGAATTTGGTAACAATATGACTTCAGATTTTCAAACCAAAAGTGATATGAAGATGAAGGAACACAAATATATGTGATTGTGGTAATCAAACGAGATCACCGAATTCGAATTACATACGTGTTTGTTATTATATACAAAAGATATATACAAACATGAATCAGTTTATCATATTTTTATTCAAATATAACATTAGATAAGATGTTTTCTTTTCAAATCTGATATTTTTTTTCGTTAGATTTTGGTGGACATATACTCAAATATTAATGGCCTTAGATCTTAAAATTATATAGTTCCTAACATATTTATGATTTAAATGGAATGAATTCTAAACAAAATCCCTTATAAATAGAACAAATTAATTTATGTAACAAAGTATTTAATTTGTTTTTATTAAATTTAGATATAACCCTACATTTTTCTATAAATATACACTACCCACTACGTTACGATAACCATACGTTATATAATTGTATATAAATATATTTTTTAATATATAAGAAAAAATTACAGAAAAATATTACATATTTATAGAAACATAAAAAATTACAAAACCAATATTATACCCGCAGGTCAAGATCTAGAACAAATAAATATGATTACAAAAAAATGGGTATACGTACATATGATTACAAAGAACTAGCGTATGCCGAATCAAATTTTAAATTGCTATTATTTTATAAAATAGATTTTGATTAAGATTTATATATAAATATAATTACAAAGAAAAACACAAATATGATTACATAAAAAAACACAAATACGAAAATCAAATTTCTTAAAATAAATTAAAACAAAAAATATAGTTAATATAAAAATATACCCGCTCTTTCAAGAGCGGGTCATAATCTAGTTTAAGTTAAAAGTTTATGTTGTCTCCTTTTTATCTGTTTTTGTTGATATGTTCTTTTCAATCCTGCATTTTTGTTTTTGTCTTCTATTGTATAATGGTGTAATATTATTTGTAGATTTTTTTTGTTATATATATATAGTTTGCCCCGGTAAATTTTCCGTCTGACGCCACTGATATATTCGTTATGCAGTACTGACTCATATGCATTGCCATCGAAGACAGCAGCTGATCATTTTCCTTTCTTTTTATTGGTCAGAAACTACAAATGATCTTTACAAATTCGTACGTCAAACACTCAAAAGATCTACACATTTTGGCCAAGACAACTGCTCTGTAATCCCCTAGCTAGTTTTGTATATTTATCGGTTTTACAGATTTTGATTCACAATTTCAGGCTCAAACAGGTAGGGGGTGGATTATTATAGCCTCGCCCGTCTCCTAATTTACAATTTTGATCAGTGATCTCATCTCATATATTATTTCACTTTTTATGCTATAATTTTACGCAATCATGCATGGCGCCGTGTTATCCAACAATGCAAATTAAAGACTTTATAGTGCATTGAGTTCTGAATCATCCAAGTTCTGATTTTTGGTTCAAGCAACCTTGCGTCAAAGGGTAACGTCCACAAAACCAACACATCTTGCATAGATATTTTAAAAAAAAAACTATTATAGACCGAGACCGTGCCCGTTCTTTGATTATCTATCAAATTTATAAATTACTACTCAAATATTTAGTTGGTGATGTCGTGCATGACAAATCCGAGCATAATGACAGGTATATCATAACATCAATCTATCTTCCATCCATAAAATATAATGAGTATAAATTAAATACATTGAATTAAGTAGACTCGTTTTACTTCTAAACTTATCGACAGAATAATTTACGTAAATAATTTAATATGGATGTGGGATAATACTATGGTAGGAGTCGACAAATTTGTTTGTTGTTTTTTTACTTAAAAGTTTGTTCGTAACTTTATTCCATATGTAAACTGGTTACATAATGGTGACCCTTATAAAGTTCCAATTATACATACCTTTTAACGCAGTAAGTTCCTAAACGCATAGGTTTCGATTTAGGGTTTGATATGGATCCTCTCTCTATGTGTCGAGGTCAAGGAGTAACGTCCATAAAGCCAAGAAATCTTATAAGAAATTGAAGGAAAATAGTGTTTATATATAGCCCGAGCCCGTACCTTCGTAATATATTAGATAATAAATATTTAAATAATCAGCTGGTGATGAAGGGCGTGACGAAACCGAGCATAAATGATAGACATCAATATATGGTAGGACATTGAATTATAGATATGTTACCCTTTTTGGTTTCCAAGAAGTTTTGGACCAGAATAATTAAATGGATGTCTAAGCTGTCTCCCGGTCAGCTAGTACACCGGTAGAGCTATCCTTAAACTCGTTATCGTATCCAAGTAAGCAAATTCAAAACTGTTGTGGTATACTCTTAATGGTAACGGAAAAAAAAATCTTCGTTGTCTCAGTTCTCAGACATGAGCTGAAGAGGTAGTAAGAAAATAAAGTTTAATCTTTGGATCAAATCGCTGATATGTAGTCTGTTACATATGGCCAAAGTATAAAGATCCAAAATACAGACTAGCTCAACACATAATACGCACACTACATAGACGCAGGTCTGCATAGACGCAATTCTTTATATATTTGGTACATGGTTTAACTGTTGCAAGAGCCAAGAACAGAGTAGTTTCTGCTAAGAAACACACAAATTACTTTACTGTGGTTTTGCTTCCATATGCTAAAATCCAAAAGATGAGATGTTCACCGTCGAGACCTTTTTCAAAGGATCCGACCTTCTGTGTATTCTTGTATGGTTTATATCTATGTATTTGGAGGGTTAATTTCAGACTCAAGCTCTTTCACCAGTCCATAAAATGTGGAAATTGGGACGTTTACTTGAGCTCAAAAGCTTGCTACTGAGATCATTGGTCTTTGTCTATTCGCCAGCACCGTATGCTCCACGCTTACAAACTTACAGTTCGGTATTAGCTGGAAGATATTTGGTGCTTGCTTAGAATAAGAAAAAAAAAAAGCAAAATGAGGATGAGATTGAGAAGGTTGGTCAGTAGTGAGTGGGACCGAACATTTGTGAGTGTCGTCTGTATCTGATGATTAAATGAAGAAACATGAAAGAATTACACTGAGAGGCAGTTTTAAGTTTCTTATAACACAATAAGTCACTTTCAACTACCAGAACACTTTTTCCTAACTTTCTTCCGTTTTGGTTACGTTTACTGGTTCAAACCAAAACAAGCTGTAACTGCTAGGTCCCACTTCTTCTCTTTCCTTGTTTTCTTTTTTCTCAAAATTAAAATATTTTTTTTCAGAGATCAAAAAGATATTGAAATTTGCAGAACGAGACTATTACGGTGAAAAGAACTGATCTTTAGTAACAAAATATAGACAATTCTTTCCGTGATTTCAAACAAATTTTTTTTATGATGAACAATCGTTCATGAAAATAGAACAAAAAAAGAATCAAGATCATTTTTGGAGTGGTGAAAAACCTTGTGGTTTCTTCTCCAATGAACAACCAACATTTCTTCTCCAACGGAAATTCCATTGTCGGCGACCTCAAACCCTAAGCTCCATTCCAACATAGCTCTACCGCTATCCACGTCAAGGTCAAATCTTCTCCTCCTCGACGTGGTCATCATGCCCGGAACCAGAGTTGTGGACGTCGGAATCGTAGGCACTTTAGTCGCAGAACGAAGAGAAAGCTTCACTAGAGCAACAATGGTCAAGTTTTGCTTATTTGCACATCTGGTCCTCCAACTTTTGTTACATGTGGATAATAAAAACAATTGTGTACATGGTATAGTGTTCACATCAAATGGCTATGATTAGAAACTTTGTACAATTAGTAGGCAGTGTATATGGTTGATTAGAAACTGTGTACAATTAGTAGGCAGTGTATATGGTGTATACATGTAATGCATTTCAAAATGTTTTTCTACATTTGTAAATTTTTTGAAATATGTCCACCTTACATAGTTTTGTTTGTACACTATCATCAAAGTGTACACTATCATCACGAAATAATTTTTTCTATTACACAATCTATCTTTTGAGATATGTGAAGGTGCACCATGATAAAATGTACATGTCAATATTGGTAAACAAACATGTAGATATATTCATTATTGACAAGTGCATACGTGTACAATATACATATTATCTTTTAACGGATATTTACATGTACACATATGTTTGAGACACATGCTACATGTTCAACATGTTGTGAAGTTGTGTACATTCGTTAGTGTACATGTGTAAATTAAAGGTTGGTCTCGTACATGTGTACAACAAATGTGGTAGTGTACACGACATGGGTGTACAAAATCACAATGTACATTTACAAAATCATATTGTACATAAATTTACGTGTATACATATATAAGGACAAGAAAAAATCAGAATGGACATATGATACATTTCTCTTGTTGAAAAAACAGTTGTTTATTATTTTGTGAAAAAAAATTGTGTACATTAATTTTGCTTTGAATTCTCATAATCAAAATTTACATAATCAAAACAATTTAGACTTTGCTTTGAATTCTCATGTGATATTAATTTTGTGTACATATGAACATACAATGTTAAAACTTGTAAATCTATGTTACAAACTCGTAAATGTCTAATTGAATTTATTGTTGAGCTACTTGTAATATTTCAAAATAGTGTACATATGGATTGTTGTACATGTGGATAGTATAACCGTATGTACAACATATCATGTACATATAACTCATTTTTTAATGAGTGGCATTTTCGTAATTTTAACTTCATCTTCCCCAAAATCAATTAGGGTTTTCTGCAATTTCTCTCTATAGCCGCCAGCCATTATTCTCACCTGAATCATCACTTTTTTCATTTTTCTTGCTTATTAAACCTTTAAACCTGTAGAAATATCGTATAAGACACTATTTCAAGCTCAAAATTACCCTGTTTCTACAACAAAAACGTAAATTTTGCTTCTTTTTTTTTGCTTCTTCGTCGTGTTGATTCATGGCAAAGAAACAGAAGAACTGCAATCGTGTTCTTCATTTTGTTTTCGGTGGCAAATATGAAAAGATCTTATTATTCATTTTGTTTTCCAGATTTTCTCTTGGGATTTCTCAGGATTTTTCATTTTATTCTTCAATATTTTGTTCAGATTACGATCTATCAACTTCTTCATTTTGTTACTTTTAGAATTATTTCTCTGTTAGAGAAAGAGAAGAAAAATGATATTAAAAATTGTGGAACCCATTTAGTTGCAAGAATAAACTTAGTCAGCTTCTAGTTGTAAAAAACTACCTTAGGAGCAATAACTGCTCTATCTTGTAATAAAAAACTTGAAACTGCCCTAGGATGAAAATAACTCTTAAATGAATGATGTCTCTCACACACAAACACACTTTTATTAACTGATTTGTCATAGTTAAGTTTTTGAACTAGACAGTTTTGACCTGGTCAACCGTTCGGAACCCAAATAGAACGGCATGGTCGAGGTACGAAATGAAAAGGTGACTTGGAAGTTGAATTTGAATTCAAATTTGGCAACTTAACCATCAATGCTCATTTCTCAGCTAGGCCCACTATTAATTCTCTCAGCATCCGAGGAAAAATAAGGCTTAAACGACAAGCATTCTTTTTTACTTTCTCGGAAACCAAAACAGCCAAAATCTCGACGAAACTTTCGAGGAGACAAAAGCTAAAGCTAAACAAAAACATGAAAACTTGAATGATCATTAAGAAATTTTGATGTAATGTAACATACGAAGAATCAATCGAATTTTAAAAATAGTTGCAATCTTTCTTCTGAACTCTTATATATACACTCTTGAATAATGAACAAAACAAACCATTATATATATCAATGCAGAACTGAAGAACCTCTGTTACTTCTGTTCCTCCCAAAGTATCTCCTCAGCACTGAATTAGACCGATCCATAACCCTAGATTCCACTTCACTGTCCGAAGATGAAACAGCAGCAGAAGATAAATTCGACCCACGGTTCGGTCTCACTCTCCTCATCAACGACACCACTCCACGAACCATCCGTCTCAACCTCCCTCCCGACCCGGATCCACCACCGTTACTACCATCTGATTCAACAGCCCCGTTACCTCTAACCCACGAGATCCGTCTAGGCCCCTCGCTGTTACCCCCAAGCCCACCACCATCCATCTCCGTCAACACAACAGGCAACACTCTCTCCCCATCTCTCATCGCCGCGTTAAACCTCCCGACAGCAAACCCTCCTCCGGGGAGTCTCCATATCGTCATCCCCACGGCGCTATCACCCTCCTCGCTGCTCCCTTGTTGGTTAGACTCCGAAGGAATCTCGAATCTGCAGACCGGGCACGAGTTCCTAATCGAAAGCCACGGCACGATGCAGTCCTCGTGGAAAATATGCTTACACGGCATCTCACGCGCCTCCGTCTCCGCCTCGAAAACCTCCGTGCACACCGCGCAGTTCGCCTCCGCGGTTATATGGCAATCGGAGATTTCGACTCTCGGCAAAGACTCAATCGCCGATTTCGACGCCGGCGGGTTCCCGGATCTGCCGATTCCGCCACCCGCCGCCTCGATTTGACTCAGCTGCTCGAGCAACCGCTCGAATCCGGATCCCATCAGGATCTCGGATACTGAATCCGGAAGAGGTCTGAGACCCGATCCGGATCCGTCATCGTAGTAAAACTCGAAAGCGCGTCGGTCCCTAGCCGCGTCTCCGTCTTCTCCCTCGCCGGCGCCTCCTTGGAGAACGATGACGGGGTTAAAAGAGGGACGGCGACTGGATCTCCGCCGTCTAATCACGGATCTACGGCTGCTGTTGATCGATCTAACTTCGGCGGAAGCTGGGGAGGCTAATTCGGCGGCGGCGGCGGCGGAGGAGGAATCGGTGACTTCTTCGATGAATCCGCCGTCGCAGTGAGGACAAGCGAGGCCCTCGGTGGTGCCGTGTTCAGCCCAGACGCTGACGAATCGCGTGCAGCTGTAACACCAATACGACGTCGTGGACGGAGTTGTAGGCGGCGTTGACGGCATCTTTTAAAACCTTCTGACTCGGTGAGAGGATCTGAGAGAGAGAGGGGAATCGCTGACTAATAGTTAAATGAGAGAGATGAGAAAATGAAAACGTGGTTTTTAAAGCGGTCGTGCGAGCGGAATTAACGACGTTGGATTTAGACGGTAAATAGACACGTGGTAAGTGTTTGACTGGGTAGAAGTCTAGAAGATAGCGGAGGTATTAACAGTCGTTATATATGTCTAGAGAAGGAACGTTCGAGGCGTCTGTAAGGTGTTTTGACCAAACGCTGAACGTTTTTTAAAGAAAATTCAAAAGTAGCGCCGTGTCCGCTGTTTGTGGGCCTTATGTGGAACCCATTTGATCTCCGTTTTTTCTGGGAAAAACCACCAGACGACACCGTTTCGGCCTGTGAATCATGACAGAAGCAAAAGTGTGCCGACTGCTTAATAATTATTTCACTTTTCCCCTTTCTATAACTTAAATGCTGTATTTTACATTTGTTAAGTAAAACAATTTGTGGTTGACAATAAAAAAAGTAAAAACAATTTGTGACATGTTATAATGTTTGGCAAAGAGGTGGAAGGTGGGAGTCTTTAGAAAATTAGATTTTCTTACACGTTGATGGCTCAATAAACTGATAGAATACATTATCTAAACCAACTCGTATCTATATATGCATTGACTAGTTGATACTAGTATGTAGGTGCTAAGTTGATAAAAATAGATTATACATACACGAAAACTTTTGTAATTGTCTTTTTAATATTAAAATTAAAGAAAGACTGATATTGCTCAACTACCTTTTGTCTTTGTCTCCTTTCCTTTGTTGGCAACTAATGAAAACAGACAAATTGCAACTATACCAACTGATTACCACAACTTGGAGTCACAACAAACACAAATCTAAACCAAGAAGATCAACTTAGCTGTGAGAACTAAATACAACATGTTAATTTATGATAACATATTCACTGTTTCAAGCAAATGATAAAGTCAACAACTTCAATGGCTAAACTTATGCAGGAAGAGGATAGACAATACAAAGACCTGACAAAATGCAAAAAACAATGATCTATAATCCCTCTGAAACCAACAATGGCAGCTCCGAGTCTAAACAGGAGCTGAAAAAATGCCAGCTTGAATCATGGAACGCTGGAAAATAATCATCAGATACCGTCTCAATAGCAAACTCACTAGTGATTCTTCGTGCAGCTATGATCCGTTTGGTGGCACGGATGACTCCCGGGTCTAACGTCACCTGCTCCTCATACATCTGAAAGCTGTTCCCAAACAACGCGATTCTCGACAACCTATCCATCCTCCAGTTTGCTTGCAACAGGTTGTTATACAGATTGGCTTCACAGTGCGGCATGAAGAAAAGAGTAGGCTTCAAAGCTTCCCTACGAGCTTGCTCGTTCACAGACAAAACAGTACATCCAAACGATTCCAGAACACTAGATTCAGTCACCGAGAGAACCGGATCGAATACTTCAATGTTACCAACCCAATCAAACTCCCTCTTCATCAAGATTGCAATGCTGAGCTGAAACCTAGGAGATTCGTAAGACTCGATGCTTCCTATACCATACATCACCATCTGAAGCTGTGTTTCGGTTCCCAACACGAGGCGAAACTGGTCCGAAACCTCGGGGCAGTTGAGCTGTTCCAAGAATGTAGTGTAGAATTTTGAGCTCTCGACTTTCTTGATAGAGTTTTCCATCTTCAGCTTCACTCTTGCTTGCCTTTGAGGATCGATCTCAAGATCATCTGACTTCCATGGCTTCTCTTCTTCTTCTTCTTCCTGAATCTTAGGTTTAGGTTTTCTTCTCCCCTGTCTTCGTTTACTAGGTAAGACCACTGTCCACTCACCATCACTAGTGTTTTTAACCATTGCTACTTAACACAAGCCTCCTAAATTAGGGTTTCTGCAACGATTCCATTACCTAAACATCACAATGAATGTTTCTACGATTAGATCTGAAGGGATCAACTACATTTATCAATTTCTTTGTTTAATTACGATCTGTCTAATTTGAGATAAGACTTACGATTAGAAACGAAACCAAAAGAGGGAGATCGAAGAAGCTTGGAATACGAGGCACACGGGTGGACTCAGTGACGCATTGGGGGTGAGTTTGGTGCTTCCGAGTCCTGCAGCGATGGGAAGCCGGCGAGCGACTCGTAGGCGAAGATATGGTAGAAAGATATTCGGGTGGTTGTAAATTAAATGGGCTTATTTAAGGCCCATTAACTAAGATAACAGAGTGTGGTTAATTATTTGCTGATGAAAAGTAGCAATTTGTAATAGAAACACAACATACCTCAGTGATGGTACTCAATAGTAAAATCCGTATATGATGCAGTAGAATAAGTTGGGATCCATGATCACCACCTCTCCATCAGTTGTCGGTGCTGGCGTGAATAACAAGTTAACTGAACTAAAAGGTCTATGGCTTATTGTGCCCTTACTGCTTATTTACTGGGTTGTTAGGTGTAGACTCTTCTGATCATAAACGGATCTGTTAATCGAAATCACTAGTCGTCTTGAGCTAGTTTCTCAAGTTTACCACACAAATAATTCAAATTTTCTAGAAAATGAAGCCTTTTCTGAATTCACTAGTTTTATACTGATCCCATTTACATAAGGCAAAGAGCTTCTTTGCTTATGACTTGTAGACATCTGAAATTCAAGACAACGTCTCATGTGTTGTTCAACGTGTTAGTTGTTTCTTTCTTTGGATAATGAAATCAATATCAGATGGTCAGATAAGAGTTTTTTTTATAAAAAAATTGCGTTGACTAACATTTGTTTAATTTATCATTGAATCATATGATTATTTTTCTAAAGATAGAAACCAATCAAATCTTGTAAAGGTGTTTTTTATTAGAGTTAAGCAGCCATTCTATTGACACTTTTCTCTTACCTAAGCAATAATATCCTTTGCTTATGTTGGAGGGCCACACACCAATAAACTCCCAACCAGAGGAAGAAAGTGACATTATAACAATAAGTGAATGCACTATGTTTTCCTTCTCTTTGTCCACAAATAGTTAGTTGTCTTTCTTTTTGTTATTAAAAATTTAGTTGGTTTAGCCATTAATGTCTCATTTCCACAATAAGTTATTTTCACCTCATATACTTACATTAAAAGTAGCAAGAATCTCAGATTGATTCGACATAGATTCCTTCTATCAAGAACCAGGTTCATATCTAAACTCAATCATCCACTATTTCTTCTGAAGATTCTTCAGTGTAGGAATCTTAATTTATTGGATCAAACCAACAATAATTTTCAGAGATAGGTATGGTGCAAATTTCTATGAGCTAGTAATGTTGCTATGTGAACTTGATGATTGTCACAATGTCATTTACAGAGAGGCTTGACGCTAAGAGGACATGATCTTCTCTTCATACTCAGAGTATGAGAGCACCATAATCAATGGTATGAGGAAGGAGTTCTCATAAATGGATTAGTTGCAACTAATCCATTTTTGAGAACTCCTTCCTCATACTATTGATGGAGTTGTTCTGATACTCTTTCCTTTTACCATTAGCAAGCTCAGAGCAGCTTTAACAAAAAACATGATCTTCATGGTAGATGATGACACATGCAACAACTGACTCTAACTGACCTTGAAACTTCCCCTCACAGTCTTTGTTGATCTTCATCAGAAACCATACCGGCCCTATCCGATTTAGTTGAATTGTTTGGTTTGGTGGCAAAGTGAAAATAACTTTAGTAACCAAATGAGTTCAAAATATTGAACTCTGTTTCAGCAACTGTAATGGAGAAGCTCAAGCCTTTCAACTCTTTTATTTACTGATAACTGACAAATCATTACACTTCAAATAAAATAACGTCCTCTCTTTTTTTTCTTTATGCCATTTGATACATAATGCTAAATGAACCTCTTCTGATACACTTCTGACTATGAACATAAATTATCTCATTGCTGCATGAAATTCTTCGTTTTCAAGGAATTAACAAAGTTGTCTAATGAGCTGCATGAGGAACCTCCACTTTTAACAGAGGCTTCCAACTTCTCTTTCAAATCAACAACACTCTTCCTCATCTCTGCTCCTACTTCATCCACAAGCAACCTCTTCACAGCTCTCTCCACAGCTTCTTTCTCCAGCTCTCCCTCCATCTGAATCCCATTTCTCCAAGTACTCTCTAAGTACCTCGCATTCACTTTCTGGTCACCTGTAAAAGGCCTACAGATCATTGGAACACCTTCCCCAATGCTCTCTAGCGTCGAGTTCCATCCACAGTGACTCCAAAACCCTCCTACAGCAGGATGTCTGAGAACTTCCATCTGCGGCGCCCATTTCACAATGTAACCTCTCTCTGAAACCAACTTGCTGAACTCCTCCGGTAAGGACTCTGTCCACTCCGAGGGAGGAATGGAACCGGGTCTGATCACCCACAAGAAAGGTTGGTTGCTATTACTCAACCCCCAAGCCATCTCCAAGGCGTCTTTGGTTTCCATTAGAGCTAAGCTTCCCAAGCTTATGTATATAACTGATCTTGGTTTCTGCATGTTCAACCACTCGATGCAGCTTCTGTCCTCTTCTAGCAGACTAGATGGTGCAGAAGCTGCAATGTGAAGCGGACCAATGGGATATACCGGAACTTGTAGTTCTTGTTGCAACCGTGCCAAAGACAAGCTCTCTAGACAGCTCGCTGAGTTGATGATAACAGCGGAAGCTGTTCCAGTGTTAACGGTTTCACTGTAAACCCTGAGCATACTCTCTATTGGCCCAAATGCTGAAGTTGGTAGATCCTTGTACCTTAGAGGATGCAACCCTGGAAACAACTTGTCTTGCATTTCAACATCTGCATAGTACACAAAACCAAACAGCATTTAGACTGGTCTTAATGGATTTTAAAACGAAGGTAAAAAGTAGGCATGCGGTTCGGTTTTTTCGGTTCCGTTATTTTTGGTTCGGCCACAATTCTACTGAAATGAACCAAAATGAAAATTGGTTCGGTTCGGTTTTCAGTTTATAATTTTTTTCCAGAAATAAGCGATTGTTGGGATTTATGTAAGATTTCGATATAATTATTTAAAATATTAGTTGTTAAAAAAAAAATTATTTAAAATATTAGGATAATTTTGTCTTTTTAAAAATTCGGTTATTTTTGGTTAGTTCAGTTATTTCGGTTAATTTTAGTTTTTTAATTTTTTTTATTTTATTTTTCTAAATCGCAAATGAACTGAAAACCGAATTATTTTTCAAAATAATACCGAACTAAATCGTAACCAAACCAAAAATTGAAAATTTATGTTTGGTCCGGTTCGGACAAAGTCCCCAGGCCTAGTACTAAAGAGGCTAAGAATCTTGGTTACCTTTCATGTCGATCAAGAACTTCTCTGCGTTGACTTTGGCTAAAACAGAGCGGCAGAGAAAGGCAGTAGCACTTGTAGTACTGAAGACAACACTCGGAATTTGAAACTCAATAGCTGCAGCTTTCGAGAAATGCATGTACTCATCATAGACAACGCAAACAACCTCATCATGGTCACCTTGTTCCTTCAGCAGTTGACCTAAACATTGCTTAAAAGTCGCCTCGCAGATTTGATTGAGCTTCATCAAAAACTGGAGTGGACCGAGGTTTTTGAGATCAGACTCGGTTAAACTGCCTGGGATGGTGAGAAAGTGAAAATCAGAGAAGTCTTTGGAAGAGGTAACTCGATTGTACTGTGTCTGAACAACAGTGATGGAGAAGCCTTTGGAGTGAAGAGCTTTCCCGAGTTGCATAATAGGAGTGACATGACCTTGCGCTGGAACTGGAACTAAAACAATTCTTCTCTTCACTCGCTTTTCTTCCTCCATTCTTTCACCTTGATCTGGTCTGAATCTGATATGTAGGTCGAGAGACATTCGCTGTTCCTCTGGTCTGAAGATTTTATTTCTTTATTCATAACTAGAAAGAAGTCGAAGGCTTTAAATTCATAACCAGGACCAGGACCAGCACATTGCACAAACACGTGGCCGTGGCTGGACTTTCAGTTAAAGGTTTACTTTGTCTTTTTAATACAAGTCTATATACGAAAATAATAGCCAACAAACTTTCCCAACTACCATCATTGGTGTACAAACTGAACAGAAGCAATCACCATTCCCTGAGTTCTCTGGTTCGAGCTCTGCTAACTGCTCTGCTGCAACCCTTGCAAGAGTAATGCTCCCATGATTCATTCCTACACGCACCTAACGAAGGGCCCCACACAAAAAAAATCTAGCTGCATTAGCATTAGTCTTGATCATATCATAGGCTTCAACAAGCTTTCCTGCTCGGCCCAAAAGATCCACCATACAAGCATAAAGCTCTAATCTCTTCAAAGCCATGAGTTAACATCTGTTTAAAAGTGACCATCCAAAAACATCACCTCACATTACCAGAGATCATAGCATTGAACACAACCAAATCGTGAACACCTTCATCATATTCTCTACCTTACCGAAATTCGAATACATATTAACAAGCGAGATATAAAGATACCAAAAGAGTCCTGGTAATAACCAGTAATGTCTCTCTTAGGCATTTCATCGAACACCTTCTTAGCATCTGCAACTTCTCCACATTTCACCTAATAAGCTAAGCTGAAATTCACATCAAGCGAGAAGTCCCAGATGTCACCAATGATGATCATGAATCTTTCTTCCTCGGAAAAAGAGCAATCTGTTCATGGGTGAAGATCAAAGCTTCAAACTTTATCAAACAAGAACAAAGCTAACCGTTCTAATTAGACAAGAACGATATCGGTTTATAGTAAACCGGAAACCAGAAAGACCGGTTAAGAGAAAACCGAATTCGATTATCCAAAAAGGAAGACACTCGATCCATTGAGACAAGAGGAAAAACTATGTTCGCAACATCTTCGGTTCTGTCTCCAACATCACAAAGTCTCTTCCTTTCCTCTCATCTTCCTCAAATTCAATTCCTTTATCCGATAAAATTTCTGGGTTTTCCCGTAACGAACCGGTGCTACGTCGGCGGTTCGTTCTATAACCGACGGAGCTGTGATGAAAGACGACGGAGGAATCGAGTCATAGTACCACGAGCTAGAGCCTCCTCTCCTTACGAGGTTCTTGGTGTGTCCCCATCAGCGACTCCTCAAGATATAAAGAGGGCTTACCGTAAACTTGCTCTCAAGTATCATCCTGATGTTAACAAAGAGGTTACTTTTCGAATTTGGAACTATGTATGATGCTTTTATATGTTATGTGTGCATCTCTGAGTATTGAGTCTTTGCGTTGGTGTTATTTTGGTGTTACAGGCAAATGCGCAGGAGAAGTTTCTGAGGATAAAACATGCGTACACCACTTTGATTAACTCTGAGTCACGGCGTAAGTACGGTTCAGATACTCGTGCTTCTGGTTACTCCTCTACGGGTCAAACAACAAGCAGGAAAAGCAACAGTCAAGTCGAGGAAGATTTCTATGGACTTGGTAAAAACCCTGACTAACCACCCATGATGAATAATACACCATTAAGTTAGTGAAATGTGGTTGTTTTAAAGATCCTGCTTTGTAAAGTGGGAAACGTATTAGTTGAAGCATAGTGCTATAGAATCTAGCCAAGAGCATATTTATTTGACAATGTGCATAGTGTTTGGAAATTTAATGTGAAATTTGAGGCACCCTTTAATGGCTGTGGTTAGAAGTCATGTTGTGAGGTGTTCTCTCTCATGTGCTTAGGTTGATTGAGGACAGTGTTATCTTATGCACAAGCACACTTTATAATGCAGGTGAATTCGTGAAGGATGTTCAAATAACAATAGGTAGACGCAACCTGTTTGAAATCTATTTTCTTTCTGTCTTTAGATTGTTTTTTTCTTTTTGCACGTCTAGAGTTTTGATGCAAAGGACATTGTAGTAAATTGTCTACTTAGAAGGCTCACTTTCTGTGGTATATTGACAGGGGATTTCTTCAAAGATCTTCAAGAAGAGTTTAAGAACTGGGAAGCTAGTGCGTCTTCACAAGGGAAACCTAAAAGTCTTTGGGAGGAACTAGCGGTAAGACCGAACAACTACTGATAACTCGGAGTACTTAGTGCGTATCAAATATGAATCTGAACTAAAGAGCTTGGATCTTCCCTTTGTTTTAATAGTTTTAGCTTAACCTTGTAACTAGGACATAGGAGAAACAGATTATATAGAAACCTGGTTCATTCAATATGGTAATGTCTATAGTGAGACTAAAACCGGTGTTGGATCTTTCTGATTCACATGTTTCCTTATCACTCTTTTCTCTCAGGAAATTGGGGAAGAGTTTGTGGAGTTTCTTGAGAAAGAACTTAACATAAGCGATGAAGACAATGATGATGGATCAAGCAAAAATGGAGAAAGGTTTGATTTTGAAGAAAGCTCGAAATCACCAGGGAATAATAGTAATAGCACGAAGAACAGTATAGAAGACAACATTGATGAGATTGAAGCAACGCTAGCTCAGTTGAAAAAAGATCTTGGCTTGCAATAATAATAATCTCAAAAGTTGCAGTGAAATGTTCTCTTTTCTTTAGCTGGTTTAGATATTCTGATGTTTTTTTCTTTCAAGCCATGAAAGATTTTGTCTCTACAGGTGTTAAGAACGTGTATATGTTATAGAATATTGTTTCATGAAAGCAAATTAGGTTTTATATAGATGAGATCATGATTTACATAATTTTTAATTCTATAGTAACTTTCTTTCAAAAAAAGGTAAAAAAATTTAGATTGGCTGGTAGGGGCAAGTAACACAAGGTGCAGTATCACACCATTGTACTCGGAACTTGAAGCACTCATTTGAATTGTGGAATGCTTGATATTTTTCAACCAATCATAGTAATCTTGGAATGCTTGATATTTTTCCACAAATCATAGTAATCTTCGGAAGATTACTATGATTTGGTGAAGATAATTTTTTTTTTTTTTTTTTTTGGTGAAGATAATTTTTAAACCAAAAGAGTGACATGGGTTTGCAATATACATGGAAGAGTATACAAGAATAGATTCATCACAATTTGTGATCATACATGTGACTCAAACTCAAAATATAAAGGCAGACATACTTGCTTCGGAGTCGACTATTTCATATCGTACGCATATATGGAGTTTCATGTTTGGTTCAGAGTTTTGATAGAGTCTGTATCATTGATGACAACAAGATTGAGCTGGAAAATGCCAAAGTCAATCCTAGTTCTAGTAGTAATAATAATCACTAATCCTAAATGAACTATAATCAATCAATCAACAAAAGCTAGACATTATCTGTTACAAAAAAAAAACAATAGATAAGGAAATTCCATATATGATTTACAACGGAAGAAAGGAAACCTTACCAGGTATATTTTCCTAATGGGAGAAGGTATATTAAAACAAAAGCTTAAACTAGTATAAATACTCCACAAATCACAACACTTTATAAAAATTTGATCAACCTCTAATATACAATGGCAAACGTAGATTCCTTTTCAACGTCGACGATGCTCAATGCTTTACAACATATCTGTTTTGCCGCACCCGTACGTGGCCGTGGAAAAAAAGAATACGTCCCCACCAAGAGAAACCATGATCATCGAGAAGGATGAACAAGTCGAAGGCATGGATATAGAAGAAGAAGAAGATTGGATAGAAGATCTCATGGGAATATACGCGTCAAAGGGATTAGAAGCTGTTCTCACCATGATCATTTATTCCAAGGATCAAAAACCACCACCACCAACATCCGCTCGTCTTGGAGACATATCTATACTGACAGAATTGGATGAAGAGTGGACCCAAGAGTTGACACGTGATGAAGACCAATTAGCTTACAATGTGCAACAGATGGATCAAGATTATATTAGTTGACTTCTTCTCTACTTTATGACAAGCTTAATATCATCTTTGATGGAGAGACACAAACTGAAGAAGATCCACGAATTATATTGTAGTTAGTAGTGTTCGTTAGTAGTTTGTTTCTAATTATGTACTTAAGTTTTTCATCAAACAGTTATGAAATCAATTCTGCGTTCTTCTTCCTTTGTTTTTTTCTTCCGTGTCCTGAAAGAAAATGGTCTGAAAATCAATTTCCTACAAACACAAATTACCAAACAGTGTATTAAATCAGCCATAACAATGTTGGTTCAAGCAACAGGATAAGAGAATCTTGACCAAGATGTGCCAAAGGGTTCATAGATATTGAGTTGCTTGGAACATAAGCTTAACGGAACACACTAAATAATAATCTATGAGGTCAAACTTAAAGTGTATAAGACCTCGAAGATTTCACAGAGTCAAGATTAAGTGTAACGGCTTAATTGTCTCGATAATTTAAAAGATCATTGTATGTCTGCTTGGAAATTATGGTTGCAATCAGCAATGTGTTTCCAGCTTTCTACATATCCGCTGAAAATTTCAAACCAACCATGAAAAAATGCAGAGGATGGTTAGTGTTTTAGATTCTGTGAAATCCTAAATCCATTTAAGGATTCAAATTGAGATCCATGTAACTATAGTAGTATGATCAAACACTTTTAAGTAAAATTCATGTATACTCACTCATATACCATCTATATAGCCAAAAGGGCTCAAGTAACAGATGCAGAGAGAAAGCAAAATGTTGATTAATGTTAAACGATATACCAAGAAGAGAGTAAGTGATGCGAATAGACCCTGTTGGTATTACACTTGCATAAATTTTTGACAATCTTAGATTTGGTTTCTTTAGTTATAGTGGTCAATATTAATTTGCAAGTTTAATTTATTTGATTTGATCTTATGGAATTATATTACTTTTCGACACTGGATGCTCGTCTGGCCATAAATTTAGTTGGTCAATATTTGTGTGTCTATATTTGGCCTATTACCTTATTTATCACACAAAAAAATATTATAAATACTATTGGGTCATTGAGTCTTTAGATCCAAAATCAAAAATGAGTTATCTCTTCTTTTTTTTGTTAGTTCTTGCTATGTATTTTGGTTTTAAGGAAAGTTCTGGATGTGCTCCAAACACTTTACAATTCAAAAACCACCTTGGAGCTGGTCATTTACTCATTGTCAAATGTCAACTGCTGGAACAACAGACGCGTAACCCAAGGTGCCATTTATGTATTACCCCATACCATATACAGCTTTCCGGTTAAGGAGAAAGGATCAAATAGAATAGTATGGAAATGTGAATTAAAGGATGCAAAGAATAAAAAATATCTTATAATATGGAGAGCATATAGAGGAGCCGCCCTACCTCGATGTGGTCAGATTCACGAATATATTGCTGAACTTAAAGGTGTTTCCTTAGTGAGAAATAATAAACCGGTTAAAGAATTCTTTACTTGGACTAAATACTAGTATATTTACCAACGTTAAGTTGGTCTAGTGGTAAAGGAGTTACGGTTGTACCGACCGCTATTTGGGTTCAATTTACGCTGGGAAAAACTATTTACAATGCTTGGGTTCCCGGTAAAGAAGTGAAATCACCTTTTTTTTACCAAAAAAAAACTAGTATATTTCTTCTTGTTCTTATGAAACTAGTATTTATGAAGCTGATTTTTTTATGTGCCTTGCACATTAAGTCATTTACTTTTTAATTTTGGAGTTATAATATAAATAAGAATAATAAAGCATGTATCAATCTGCTAAGTAATAATAATTATAAAGTATGAGTTTATTTGAAATCAATATTGTTGAATTATGTTGAAGACAAAGGTAAAATTCACAAACACGAAAATAGAATAAAAACAGTTGGGATTTATCTTTGAAAATTCCCATAATACTCAACATGATAATAACACCACAAAATCCCCACAAAGAAGAAAAATCCATGAGGAATATAATAATAAAACCAAACATATCATCACAAATAAAACCATGTGAGTGATATGCAAGTGAGGCAAAACGACAGGGCATTACGAACAAAACCAACTTTACATAAAAGTATAAAACAAACGAAGCTCAAAAAATCTTGGCACGAAAAAAATGAAAATTACCCTCGCCATTGCCAAAAAAAATATACTCCAACGACCTCGCCATGCACATATATATATTTACTTTCCCTTTAAAGTATCAACACTCCACAGATCTCAACACTTTCTCATTCTCTACAATCACACAACAAAACCCCTTACTAACTCCGCAGAGTTAACCTATATATATAATGGCGAACGGCGCCGATCCCTTTCCGATGACGACACCGCCCCGTTCAGCCGCCGCAAGAGCATCCGTCGAACAAGAGTCTCCTGTGGTTCCTCCTCCTCCAAGATTCATCCCACCAAGAAGATTCGTCAATCTTACCGAAGAGAATCGATCGTTAATCAACTCACTTCGCTCTGCAACCTCTACACTTCAAGAAACGGACACGTGCATGCGATCGTTGCGCAACTTAATGACTAGCGAAGAAGACGGTGGTGCGGCTCAGTTTAGAGAGGTGATCTCAGAGTTAGAAGCAGCCGATCTTCGGAGGATGGCCTGGTTCCTGACGTCACACTCTGGTTACTTCTTGACCATCGCAAGAAACAAGAACGGCTCCTACCGCCTACAGAAGCTCCTCGGGAAATCAAACGACGTGGACACCTTATTCTTCGCCGCTTTCTTCCGCAGCTTCCTCGACATCATGACCGACAAGGAGGCGTCATTCGTTTTCATTCAAGGGCTGAGAGTTTTCAGCAACGTGATGAAGGAGGCATTGTTCCCCCACATTCTCGAGCACGCGGTTGATCTGGCGTGTGACCAACACGGCTGCGTCGCGCTAAACCGTTGCATAACCGAGTTGGACGATCCTTACTGCAGAATCTTTTTCTTGTACGCGGTCGTGGTGAACGCCCTCCCCTTCAGCTACCATGCTTACGGGAACTTCGTGGTGCAACACGTGCTTGACCTAAATGACTTGCAATGCACGCGTAACATTGCTGTTAACCTCCGTGGACACTGCGTTGAGCTTTCGTTCGAGAGGTATGGAAGCTATATCATGGAGAAGCTTTTGGATACGAAGGAGTCGATGGTTGTGGTGGTGGAAGAGCTTTTGAAGTGCGAAGGAGGTAGGTTGGTGAGACTGGCGAGGGGTACGTATGGGAACTTCGTGGTGTACAAGGCACTTAAAGTCGCGCAGGCGGAGATTGCTACTAGGGATGATCTGTTTTGGGGTTTGGTGAATAAGCTCAAGCCTTTTCGTGATCTCTTGGGTGCGTCTTGCTCTTACACCATTGCAACATTCTTGGACTCGATTGATTAGGTTTCTCTCCAACTAGTTAATGCTAGGTTCTATTGCTACGACATATGCTGAAAGCTCTGAGGTTTTATGGTTTCTTAACTAAACTCTTGTAATGAGATATTTGGTGTTTGTACTGAAATCTATTGTTTAACCAAACCAAGTTTTCAATTCAATAACAGACGGCACAAATTTCAAAGTAAATGAGGAACCAAAAAGCTTTGTTGATGAATTCAATCATTCACAAATGTAAGGCTTATTTAAAAGCTTGTTTCAAGAGTACAAAACAAAATGATGAAAGGACAAGAGAGAACACTTCTCTTTTGATGTTATTAGAATAGGGTTTGAAAGCGGAAGCACTGGCGCAATAGTTTTCATAAACAAGTGATCACCTGAAACACAAAGCAAGAGAAGAGCAGAGTTAGTGTTTATAACCAAACCACGCAAGGATTCAGATTGGGACTCTCTGTCATAGATAACACGGTTTTTAGAGACAAGAAACAGATTATGCGGAGAAATCAAACATTAGGCATTAAGATTTAGAACACAGTACTGCTAGTTGCTAGTTAAGAGACATTAATCAAATCATATTCAGATTCTAAATCATTTCACAAATCGTAAATGAACATTGAAATGATTGATCGAGAGAGTAAGAATGAGCATTACCGCCTGTGTTGTTGGACGAACTTTGAGTTCTTGGCGTCTTCCTCTGCAAATCAATCAAATAATTAGGGTTTCCACATCAATCGAATCACTAGACACACAAATACAATAACAAAAATCTCGGATATATCCGATCCGATTCAACACAATACGGATTGATTCTGAAATTTCCAGAGAAGATCGGCCAGATCTGAAAAGGACTTACCAGTGAATCCAGCGGTGAGCTTGGTGATGAGGACGCCGGTTACGGCGAATCCGGTGAGGAACGGCCAGGTACGTTTCCATTCCCTCTTGAAGAACACGGGCCATGGATCGAACAACCTCATTTCTCTCCTCTCTAAAACTTCGGCTCCTGTTGACTGCTTCGAATAGACGATCGATGAAAGTGACGAGTGATAGATGACTTATATTGGATCAAAATTCGTTATGGATCAAATATTTTTAATGGGCCACATCCAAAACCGGCCCAGTAAAAATCGTTATTTATAAAAAATATATTGCTTTGAAATGGCGACTGCGTTTCAAGCACTACAATCGTTGATCGCCGGTGAAAGAGCTTTCATTGTCATAGCCAAGGGCTCATAGCCGTCGTTTCACCACCGGTGATATCCCATGCATCATCCTTCTCACGAAAGATCTGTTCATTTGTACATCTGGAAAATGCTCTATTTAGGTGTTGTCCGTTTCTTCATTTCGTCTATGCATCATATCGGATGCAATTATGTTGGTTTGTTTTTTATTTTCTAACTTACATTTTCATCTAGGTGAACTTGTTAATGAAACAATTAAAATATATTTTTAAAATTTTTGGCCAGAAAATAGCATTTTTACAGTTTTGGTAGAAAATAATTTTTGAGGACTATAAGTCAATGTTTAACTTGGTTGTGCTCAGAACCGCTCATGATACTTATGTAGTCAATGGCTAATACAACGTGTTCCAAATAGGTACCCTGATGATGCTTATGATCGTAGATGGCTTAATTTCTTTTTGAAGAGTTGGTCACAGATTTCTACTACTCTAGAAGTGGGCAATGATAACGATTATGATCCACCTAAAAAGGCGCTTGCAGCGGCTGCTACGCCATCCAATGCTAGTGCGCCGTTGACAATCAGTTGGACACCCCCTAATCCTGGTGACCAGTATTACTTGTACAGCCACTTCGCTGAGATACAAGATTTACAGGACAATGATACTAGGGAGTTTGACTTGTTATGGAACGGAGTTGTTAGTACTGAAACTATCATTCCTTCAAAGTTAGAGATAAATACTCTCCTGGATACTCCTCCGGAGACTTGCGGAGACGAGAGATGCAGGTAACAGCTAATAAAAACCTCAAGATCAACTCTTCCTCCTCTACTTAACGCTCTTGAGATCTACACGGTTATCAAGTTTCCACAATCGGAGACAAATGAAAATGACGGTATGTTACTTATTTTGATCACTTCTATGCAGATAACTTATCTTTCTTTGTATTGATGCTACATGGATTCAGTTTCACACAAAAGATTTGCTAGACAGTAATTATGCGTTTTATAAGAGATTATTGATTAGGCTGACCTATAGACCGATTTTTGAATGTCTAAGTCAATTTTTTTAAATTGGTTAAGCAAAATCGTTTTGTTTAGATCTGATTTGCTGTCTAGGCATAGGCCGACGCCTAGACACCGCCTAAACCGATTTTTAGAACAGTGGTTTCACATGTTAAGTCTCACATACTTAAACTTTACATCAGTGATTGCTATCAAGAACATTGAAGCTGCCTATGGATTGAGCAGAATCAGGTGGCAAGGAGATCCTTGCGTTCCTCAACAGTACGCATGGGATGGGTTGAACTGTAGTAACACCGAAAGTTCTACACCTCCAAGAATTACATCCTTGT
Organism: Brassica napus; assembly: GCF_020379485.1. Classification (NCBI taxonomy): domain Eukaryota; kingdom Viridiplantae; phylum Streptophyta; class Magnoliopsida; order Brassicales; family Brassicaceae; genus Brassica; species Brassica napus. The sequence continues at coordinate 3,979,364 of NC_063435.1, read as the reverse complement.
AAGTCATAACATTACACACTCATATATATGTTTAATTACCTTCATAATATGTTAATATAATCATGCTTTTAAATCTACAGAAACTTGTCTTCAGCCGGGTTAACTGGAACCATAGCAGCAGCTATTCAAAACCTTACAAAACTAGAAAAACTGTAAGTATGTGTCTAATGTTGATCCAAGCCAAAAATAGTGGTTTTATCATGGACGTAGACTAATTATACCTTTTACTTTAATTTGTAAATAAACTTTAGAGACTTGTCAAATAACAAATTGACTGGAGTGGTGCCTGACTTTCTAGTCCAGATGAAACCTTTGGTGATCATGTACGCTGCTCAGCTTGTTTTGTATTACTTATTATTTGGGTCATGGGTCTTTATGCATGAAAATTGCTCTTCTTTAATAGAAATTTAAGCGGGAACGATCTTTATGGTAACATTCCTCAAGCTCTTCGAAGAAAGGGATTAGAGTTACTGTAAGAAACTTCCCAAATTCTTTTTGGTATTCCTCTGTTCGTAGGACTGTCCCTTTGTGAATTGATGCCTTGAACAACACTTCTTCTTGCAGAGTTGATGGAAACCCAAGGCTTTGTCTCTCTGGTTCATGCATAAAAGACTCCAACAAGAAACTTATAGTGATAGTTGTTGTATCAGTTGCTGCTGTGGTCATAAGCGTTGTTGTGTTGGTTCTTGTTTTAGTTCTCAAAAAGAAAAAGCCGTCGTCAGTGGAAGGTAATTTGCATGAGACTTCTCAAGAAATCAAATAACTACAAAATTCAGTGAATAATCTTTCTTTCATTCCCTACCCTTTCTTCTCTATAGCTCTACAGCTTCCACCGAGTACGCCAATGGTGAATGATGCATATGCGAATTCATCTGAACCATCAATCGAGATGAAAAAGAGAAGGTTTACTTATTCAGAGGTTATGAAAATGACCAATAATCTCCAAAGAGTTGTAGGGGAAGGTGGATTCGGTGTTGTGTTTCATGGTACACTAAATGGTTCTGAACAAGTAGCTATTAAAGTACTCTCTCAATCATCAAGTCAAGGCTATAAGCATTTTAAGGCAGAGGTATGCATAACTTTTAAAAAAACATTATATGATCAACTTAATTAGCTTGACAACCTTTATGTTATCTCTTGTTTCTCTTTCCCATGGGTGATTAGGTCGATCTTCTTCTACGAGTTCACCACACAAATTTGGTGAGCCTTGTTGGATATTGTGATGAAGGAGATCACTTGGCTCTTATATATGAGTTTATGCCAAATGGAGACTTAAGACAATATCTATCTGGTAAACTCTTGAATTTCTTCATGATTCAAGAATTTAGCTAGACTATATTTATACTTTCAAGAAAAAGAAAAATCTAAAGAATCAAACATTCAGGAAAACGTGGTGGCTCTTTTATCAGCTGGGCCAATCGGCTACGAATAGCTCTGGAGGCTGCACTAGGTTAGTACTAAGCTTTTTTTTTGTCAAAAGGTTAGTAGTCAGTTACTAAGCTTAGACAATGGATGAAGATTAGAATGACTTTCTTCTGGTGGATTTAACAAAACAGTCACTCGTTTGAAGAGGATCGGAATATTTACATTTTGGATGCACACCGCCTATTGTACATAGAGATATCAAAACTACAAACATATTGCTGGACGAACAGTTAAAGGCCAAGCTCGCCGATTTTGGCCTTTCGAGATCTTTCCCTGTCGGAGGTGAAACCCATGTTTCAACTGTTGTTGCCGGTACACCTGGATACCTTGATCCAGAGTAAGTTATCATTAGTCAACAACTACAATGTGGTAACTATGAGTTGTCATTTTCTTCTTCAGTGGTTTCAAGAGTATAGTAACCATTTAACTTACTTTGCAGATATTATAGAACGAGTCGGCTGGGTGAGAAAAGTGATGTGTACAGCTTCGGAATTGTGTTATTGGAGATGATCACAAACCAGCCCGTGATTGACCAATCCCGTCAAAAGTCTCACATAACACAATGGGTTGGGTTTATGCTTAACCGGGGAGATATTACTAAGATCATGGATCCAAACCTACACAAGGACTACGAGTCTCGTTCTGTTTGGAGGGCTCTTGAACTGGCCATGTCGTGTGTGAATCCTTCTTCGGTGAACCGACCAAACATGTCCCAAGTTGCTAATGAACTGAAAGAGTGACTTGTACCTGAAAAATCTATGAATATGGATTCTCAGAGTTCTCATGAAGTGAGCATGAGCTTTGACACTGGGATGTTTCCCAGGGCAAGATAGTTTGTATGTGCTACAATGTAACACGGCCCATGACCATGTAATAATATGTAACTGGATCAGTTTCTTTTTTTTTCATTTGTAAAATGTGTTTTGAGTCTTCTGGATCTGAACCCGATTTGTATATGAGTCTTATAATCACTGACTCTGTAAACCGTAGTGACATGCCGTGAATGTTGTTAATGATTACGCTTTTGGATATAGAGGCATGGCCCCAAACCAAAACAGAACCCATAAAGTTTCACTATTATGAAAGAGACTTTCTGAAGAGCTTTTGAACATGAGCTTGGCCACTTGGATATTCCTTGGGAAAAGTTAGGTTGTGTAGTAATTAACATATGGCCAGGACGTGTCCTCTAACAAATGTTTGCAGAGTTGTCTGCTTGCGGTGGTAATTTAGTGAGAAAAGAATAGGAAATTACGCTTGGAATTGATTATTCTTTGATGTAACAATATGTTCCATAACGTGCTTCTGGGTCAACTCTATATATTCTGGGACATTTTTTTCTTTCTTCCCCCGGGTGAATCTGGCACAAGAAACACACATTTTCACCATTGACCTAACAAAGTCTTTCTTTCTAGTGTATGATTTGGGTTTGGTTGTTTATTCCCTACTCGTTGCATGGTGGAAACACATTATTGTCTTGTAGAAAAAAAATTCTCTTAGTGTGCGATTTGGGTTATGCTGATTTATGTACTATTTATCTACCATGATAGCTTATCCACTCGTTTTCTTCATTTTTTTTCCTTGGGAGTTGAGAGAATATGGAGAGTTCTCTTGTGCTTTGGTTGATGCTAATTGCAACTTTGGCCATCATTCATAGTGTTCAAGCTCAAGACCAACAAGGTATCTTGTTTTATGTATATTACAAACGTTTTAGTAGTCAGAAATGAACTGTTTGTATGGTAAATTTTTTAAAATTCAACAGGATTTATCAGTTTGGATTGTGGGCTACCTGAGAACGAACAGTCTCCTTATAACGACACTACCACGGGGCTGAACTTCTCCTCGGACGCAACATTCATCCAGAGTGGGAAAACTGGTAAGATTCAGGCAAGTTCGGTGGGTAGATTAATGAAGCCATACACAACGGTGAGATATTTTCCAGATGGAACACGTAACTGCTACAGTCTGAACGTGCAGTCGTGGCGTAGATATTTGATCAGGGCTACATTTACTTATGGAAATTACGATGGGCTTAACGTTCAACCGGTGTTCGATCTTTATCTTGGACCTAATCTATGGGCCACTATAGATTTCGAAACAGATGTGAATGGTACACAGAAAGAAATCTTACACACCACAACATCAAACTCGTTGAATATTTGTCTTGTTAAGACCGGCGAAACTACACCGCTAATATCGACTTTGGAATTACGGCCAATGGAAAATAGTTGTTATATCACTAAATCTGGCTCCCTGTATCTACACCACCGGAGTTATCTTAGAAAGTCAGGATCTAATCTAAGGTGAGTCGAACTTCAGATGAAGAACGGCTCTTCTTGATTTAATTCTATATGTTTTCTTGTCTTTTGTACGTACCTTTGTGCTGTGATTTATTAAATAACATTTACATGAATAATAGACATAATCAATTTCTTAAACACCATTGTTTCCATGCAGGTACTCTAGCGATACCTACGATCGCATTTGGAGACCGTACTTTCAGATGGAATGGACCAACATTTCCACCGATCTGGACGTGTTCAGTTCCAACAAATATGCTCCACCCCAAGATGCACTAAAAAACGCTGCCACGCCTACTAATGCCAGCGCGCCACTGAAGATCGAATGGAGTTCAGCAAATCCTGATGCACAATATTACTTGTACACACACTTTGCTGAGCTCCAAGACTTGCAGGCAAATGAAACCAGGGAATTCAACATACTTTGGAATGGAGAAAATTATTATGGCCCTCTAACTCCTGGAAAGTATTCACTTACTATCCTTAGTCGGTCACCGAGAACTTGCGAAGGAGTGAGATGCAGTGTTCAGCTGATACGAACCAACATATCAACGCTTCCACCTCTACTTAATGCTTATGAAGTCTACACAGTCATTCAGTTTCCGCAGTCAGAAACCGATGAAAGCGACGGTGCGCACGTGACTTTCTTTTTCCAGTTTTATGCTTTCTTATTATACAGTAGAGCACTCAACACGGACAAACCTTTCTGACATCAGTGAGTGCTACAAGAAGCATTGCTGCCAGCTATGCGTTAAGTAGAATCAACTGGCAAGGTGATCCATGCTTCCCTCAGCAGCTTAGGTGGGACGGTTTAAACTGCACAAACGCGGATGTGTCCGTGCCACCAAGAATCACCTCTTTGTAAGTCAGAAAGTTTAGTATTACACTACTCACACGCACTCAAGTTTTGCTAGTAATTAACACTTTGAATGCGATTTTAAACATTTCACTAGAAACTTGTCTTCAAGTGGTTTAACTGGAACCATAGCAGCTGCCATTCAAAGTCTTACGCAACTAGAAAAACTGTAAGTATGAAGATATAAGGCGAGCGGGAAATTGGTATTCTATATTGGATAGGTCCTATATATGTATGGATGGGAATAAACTTGATTAACCTTCATGTCTTTATTCCTTCTTGCTAACATTAGGGACTTGTCGAACAATAACTTGACTGGAGGAGTGCCAGAGTTTCTAGGCAACATGAAATCTTTGATGTTCATGTAAGTTTTCTTAACATGTTTTCCAATGCTTTTTGAATTCCACTTCATATCACGGTCATATTTCACAGAAACTTGAGTGGGAACAATCTTAATGGATCAATTCCGCAAGCCTTACAAAGGAAAGGGCTGGAGCTAACGTAAGAAACTTTCCACATAGCTTTTGAAAAATTATCAATCATTATCAATCCTTTGGTACATTTGATGTCCTTAACAACAGTGTCAAAGGAAACCCAAGGCTTCGTGTCTCCGATTCAAGTAGAAAGCCACTTAAGAAGAAAGTTTTTGTGTCAATTGTTGCATCAGTTGCTTCTGCAGCCATTGCCATTGCTGTATTGCTTCTTTTCCTTGTACACATAAAGAAAAGATCAAAGGCTGTAGAAGGTATTTTCATGATAGACATCAAATAAGAAAACTTATAATCTTCTGAATGTCATTGCTCATTTACATTAGAAGAAGATAGATACAGATTAAGAAACATATGGTAACGTTCTTATTCTGATGAACAGATCTACCCCGGCCACAAAGTACGCCAACAGTGAATGATACATTTGCAAATAAGAACAGCAGAAGGTTCACATATTCAGAGGTCCTCAAAATGACAAATAACTTCCAAAGAGTTTTAGGTAAAGGAGGGTTCGGCATGGTGTATCACGGTTCTATAAACGGCTCTCAACAAGTGGCTGTTAAACTACTCTCTCAGTCTTCAACTCAAGGCTATAAAGAATTCAAAGCAGAGGTATTCATGTTTCTGCATCTTCCTAACTAAACGAATATTATCTGTTTTTAGCATCGGTTACGAATGTAAATATTTTATTGAAATGAATATTAACTCAGGTTGATCTTCTTCTAAGAGTTCACCATACAAATTTGGTGACCCTCGTCGGGTATTGCTATGAAGGAGATCACTTGGCCCTCATCTATGAGTTTCTGCCTAATGGAGACTTGAAACAACATTTGTCTGGTAAGATTTTTCTAGTTATTTCACGAAGAGCATTAACTTTTGAAACTTAGAATACTCTAGCTAGTAGATATGATAATCTAATATACAGGAAAAGGAGGTAGACCTATCATCAACTGGAGAATTCGACTACAGATAGCTTTGGAGGCAGCGTTAGGTTGGTACTAAGTTAAAATCCTTTAAGATAAGATATCGATTCAATTAGGTTTACAACAAATCAATACATGGTTCCAATGCATAGGACTGGAGTACTTACATATTGGATGCACACCACCAATGGTTCATAGAGATGTCAAAACTGCAAACATATTGTTAGATGAGAATTTCAAGACCAAACTCGCTGATTTTGGGCTCTCAAGATCTTTCCAAGGTGGATGTGAATCTCAGGATTCAACAGTGATTGCTGGTACTTGTGGATACCTTGATCCTGAGTAAGTTTCTTTTACTATTTTAAAATACAAACACACGTTTGATCTTGATTTTTCTACACCTTCTTCAATGGTTAAATAGTATATACCATGTTTTTGTTTTTGCAGATATTGCCGTACAAGTCGGTTGGCTGAGAAGAGTGATGTATATAGTTACGGGGTCGTGTTATTGGAGATGATCACAAACCAACCTGTGATTTCTGAAAAGTGTCACATAGCAGAATGGGTTGGCTCTACGCTTAAGAGAGGTGATATAACTGAGATCATGGATCCAAACCTTGGCGGGGCTTATGACTCTAACTCTGCGTGGAGAGCTGTTGAGCTGGCAATGTTATGCGCTGATCCTTTTTCCTCAAAACGACCAACCATGTCTCAGGTTATTAGCGAGTTAAAAGAGTGTATTGTGTGTGAAAACTCGAGGATGAATAACAATGGAGGGATAGAATCTCAACAAGTGAGCATTGTCTTGGATACTTCGGTGGGTCCTGGAGCAAGATAGTTTTGATGTTGTCTACCTATTGTACCAATATGGAATTAAAAGTCAATTAGTCATTTGGCTTTGAGAAATTGAAAAATCTCATATTCTATGTTCTTTGGTGATTTTTGGTTTCATCGTGTCTTGAGCACATGTCAATTTGTTTTAAGTGTACTGCTTGTGAGTTACCTAAACTCAAGTTCCTGAGAGAATTTGAACTTTAAGTATGAGTTATGATTAGAGTTACTCTTAATAAATAGTGTTTAGTCCCTTCTGGAACTTGTTTCTTCTTATATACTTTTGTTTGAATGATAGCTCCTTTGGAAGTGTAAAGATGCATATCGTGTGTGACTCAAGAAAACCAATGTTGTACCAAATATGACACGGTCCTATATCAACTTCTCTATAAAGAAAAACTAAAAGAAACAGAAAATGGTTGTAATCTCTTCTCTTTGACTTATCTCTGCCCTTAAACGAAATAATATGTTACTAGTCAAACAAAGAAAGTAGATTCCTGTTGGACTAGTCTTAATATAATTGAGTCTTCGTCTTTGATGTAATAGTTCCTTCTTAAATCTTAACGTGATTCTGTCTCTGCTCCATATTTTCCATGAATATGTTAATGATGGTGATGTTGGGCCACTCTTGTCGGTTAATTCCATTGGTTGAGTTGCACTACAAGTCTAGAAAACGCGTTTACTCACTATGTTGACTTGACAAAGTCTATTTTTAGAAAGACTTGACAAAAGTCTTTCTTTTAGCTTTATACATGCTCCCTTTATCTTCCACAGCCTGGGAATGATTTTCTTGATATTTCCTTGGCAGGTAAGAGAATATGACAAAATTTCTTGGGCTATTGCTGTCACTAATCGCCATCATTCATATTATTCAAGCTCAAGGCCAACAAGGTATCATAATTATATATTTTTTGAAACATTCTTTTCGGAAAGTTTTGGTTTACAATGTCTGTTAACAGGATTCACCAGTTTGGATTGCGGGCTGCCCGCGAATGAAACGTCTCCTTATGAAGAGAGTTATACTAAACTGATGTTCACTTCGGACGAAACGTTCATATGTGGCGGAAGAAATGGTCGAATCCGAGAAAATCCTGAGGGATTCGCGAAGCCTTACGAGACGCTTAGATATTTTCCAGATGGGATACGAAACTGCTATGGTCTAAAAGTTGAGAAAGGCAGGACGCATATGATCGTGGCTAGGTTTGTTTATGGAAATTACGATGGTTTTGACGTTAAACCCAAGTTTGATCTGTATCTTGGACCTAATCTATGGGCCACGATAGATTTCCAAAGGCTAGGGACGAATAGTACTAACGAAGAGATCTTACACATGCCAACGTCAGACTCGTTGCAGATTTGTCTTGTCAAGACTGGTGAAACTACACCGTTCATATCGGCTTTGGAGATACGGGCACTGGGAAACGATTCTTATATCACTAAGTCTGGTTCCTTGATGCGTCTCTCCCGGAGCTACTTTAGCAAGTCAGGATCTAATATAAGGTAAGTCAATATTAGTTTAACAACGTTTCTCCTCTCCAGCTCTGGTTTGCTTCTGTATGTTTTGTACTTTTGTGACCAGTTTCCAAGATAAATTCCCAGTTCATCCGTTTCAAATTCTGATGTTGTTTAAGGTTATTTTAAACAAATTAAGAAAAACGAATTAAATATTCAGTTTTACCAGTATTTCACTATTGAAATTCTAAAGCATTTCTTGCTTTTTCATTTAATTAGGAATAAAATAGAGAAACTATAAAATGACATATATTGTAACAGAAAGTTTACTCTAAAGTGACATTTAATTTGAAACGGAATGATTTTTTTCATCTTATTTACCCATCCTACTGCTAAAACAACACTATTCACTTCACAGGTACATGAAAGATATCTATGATCGCGAATGGGTAGCATACAATGGAGCAGGCTTTCAAGGGGAATGGACAAATATTTCCACCACTCTTGACGTGAACAATTCCAACAAATATGTTCCACCAAAAGATGCGCTGATACATGCTGCCACGCCTACTGATGCTAATGCGCCATTAACGATTGAATTGCCTTCAGGAGGTTCTGGTGAAGAGTACTACTTTTACGCATACTTTGCCGAGATCCAAGACTTGCAGGCAAAGGATACCAGAGAGTTCAACATCTCGTTGAACGGAGAAGTTTTATCTGACCCTATCATTCCTAAGAAGCTTGATATAACTACTGTTTCAAGCGTGGGAACTTGCCAAGGAATGGAATGCATTTTGCAGCTTACAAGAACCAACAGATCGACTCTTCCACCTCTAATTAATGCCTTAGAAATCTTCACAAGCATCCGATTTCCGCAATCTGAAACAGATGAAAACGATGGTATGTGGAAACAAATCATAAACATAATAGAGTACTTGTGACAGTTCATAGATTAATTGTTAACATCATTTAAACTTTTTTTTAATGTAAGTGGCTGCTATAAAAAACATTGAAGCCAAGTATGGATTGAGTAGAATAGATTGGCAAGGCGATCCATGCGTCCCTCGACAGTTTTTATGGGGCGGGCTAAACTGTAGTAACACGGATATGTCTATATCGCCAAGAATCACTTCTTTGTAAGTCGTGAGTTCAGTACGTACTACACATGCATGCACACTCACTCACTCTTCAAGATCTCTTGGTATTTAATTGTGATCATTAACACTTTTGAATGTAATTTTCAACAATGCCTAGAAACTTATCTTCAAGTGGTTTAACTGGAAACATCGCAGCTGCTGTTCAAAATCTTCCACAACTAGAAAAACTGTAAGTATTTTCATTGTTGATTAGAGGTGAAATGTTGTTACTATAGAGATGGGATATATTGGCTAAGATATGGTTACCATACTCTCTCTTGCTAACATTAGGGACTTGTCAAATAATAACTTGACTGGAGGAGTGCCAGAGTTTCTAGGCAACATGAAATCCTTGATGTTCATGTAAGTTTCTCTCAACATATTTTATAATACTTTTCAAAATTCAACTCAGATCATAGTCGTCTTTTGACAGAAACTTGAGTAGGAACAATCTTAATGGCTCAATTCCACAAGCTCTACAAAAGCAAGGACTAGAGCTATTGTAAGAAACCTTCCTCATATCTTTTCAAATATATTCAGTAACAATCCACAAGCCCTTTTGTGTTGTGCAACTGTTGTCCTCAACAAACCTTGTCTACTTGTAGGGTTGATGGAAACCCCATGCTTTGTCTCTCTAATGCATGTAGAAAACGACCTAAGAAGAAAGTTCTTGTGCCGATTGTTGCATCAATTGCTTCTGCGGCGGTAGTCATTGCTGTATTGGTTATTTTCCTTGTACGGAGAAAGAAAAAAGCAACTGCTGTGGGAGGTACTGGCAAGATAGACTTTAAATAAGAAAATCTAGCGATTCTTGTGAATGTCATAACATATAAAAACCTTTTATGGTAACGCCCTTATGCTGATTATAGATCTACCCCTGCCACCAGGTACATCTATGGTGAATGATACATTTGCTAATAAGAAAAGCAGAAGGTTCACATACTCTGAGGTCGTCAAAATGACAAATAACTTCCAAAAAGTTGTAGGCAAAGGAGGTTCCGGTATGGTGTATCAAGGCACTGTAAATGGTTCCGAAGTGGCTGTTAAACTACTCTCTCAAACTTCAACTCAAGGCTATGAACAATTCAAAGCAGAGGTTTTCATAATTATTTAGCCTTACCAGTTAAAACTATATGATCTGTTTCTACATTCACAAAGGTAATATAGATTTCAACATTTTCTTGATATCGGTCTTGCCTTAGGTTGATCTTCTTCTGAGAGTTCACCATACAAATTTGGTGAGCCTCGTCGGGTATTGCTATGAAGGAGATCATTTGGCCCTCATTTACGAGTTTCTTCCCAATGGAGACTTAAAACAACATTTGTCAGGTGATATTTTCTTAGTGATTTCACGTGTAGAGTTAACTCATGAAACTCAGAAAATCAGAATGGATCGAATGATACCTTATGTAAACAGGTAAAGGAGGTAGATCCATCATCAACTGGAGTATTCGTCTACGAATAGCTTTGGAGACAGCACTAGGTTACTAAATTAAAAACCCTAGGACAAGATATCAATTCAATTGTGTTTATATCAAATAGTTTGATATAGATGATTTTATTGCATAGGGTTGGAGTACTTGCATATTGGATGCACACCACCGATGGTTCATAGAGATGTCAAAACTGCCAACATATTGCTGGATGAGAATTTCAAGGCTAAACTTGCTGATTTTGGGATCTCAAGATCTTTCGGTGGACACGAATCTCAGGAGTTCACGGAAGTTGCTGGTACTCATGGATACATTGATCCCGAGTAAGTAGTTTTCACACACACACACACAAACTTGTTTTGACATTTTCTATATGTTCTTAAATGGTTAGAGAGTTTTACCATGTTCTTGTCTTACAGGTATTACCGTACAAACCGGTTGGCTGAGAAGAGTGATGTATATAGTTATGGGGTCGTGTTATTGGAGATGATCACAAACAAACCGGTGATCTCTGAAGAGTATCACGTAGCAGAATGGGTTAGCACTAAGCTTAATCAATGTGATATAACGGAGATCATGGATCCAAACCTTTGTGGGGGTTATGACCACAATTCTGCGTGGAGAGCTCTTGATCTGGCAGTGTCATGCACTGATACTTCTTCCTCAAAACGACCAATCATGTCTCAGGTTATTAACGAGCTAAAAGAATGTATTGCGTGTGAAAACTCGAGGATAAGTAACAATGGAGGCCTAGAATCTCAAGAAATTAACATTAGCTTGGATACTTCGGTAGTTCCTAAGGCAAGATAGTTTTGAGTGTTGTATACCTGTAATACCAATATAGACTCGACAAATAAATTTGTTATTTACATATCCCTTATATACTAAAGCACAAGTCACTCAACAAATGAACTTTGACATGTGGAAAATATTAAAATAAATATAGAAAAATGCCAAAAAAAAAGAAAAACTGTAAATGCTTAAAAAGAAAAACAGTTTTGTATTTCGTGACAAAAAAACAGTTTTGTATAGTAACTGATTTTTTTCTATATAAAATAAAAATGCTAATATTTCTCCCACTACACCCATGATCCCACTATTTTTGAAACTGTGCATTTTTCACTGGATAAAATTAACTCACGATGTCCTAAATCTAAATTCATTTCTTCTTGCCAAATTTACAATTCTTACTAGATCCATACCGAAACAGTTATGGCCAAACAGTAGCACAAGAATTAATAGTCTTCCAAAGATATTTTTTTCAATGAAAAGAGAAAAAAAAAGGGAATATAAACATGTTGTGGATTGATAGGCTTACCATGCAAAGTTGGAAAAACGAAGGTTATAGTCCGGGTTAGTGAAACTAAAAATGTCTATAATCTCCATGCTCAATTTTTTTTTTCATGAACTGAGCTCTCTTCCAACCTATTTATAACTTTTTCTTCTTTTGTTTTGCTATTAGAAAGACAAAAAATCGGGGTTTAAGAAAGACAAGAAAGAAAGACTCTCATATCTAATCTCAGGATGATTATCCTTAGTTTATAGATGCTTTTACAATTTTATAGAATATTATTTTTGTTTGCTTAAGAAATAACCTACACATTCTATTTTTATTTTTCTTATATATTGTTCCTTATCTTTTCTTATATACATGGAGAAGAAATAAAAGATAACAAGTGATACTGACACAATTATTTAGAAAATAAGGTTAATATTTTTACTGTTTTTCCAAGATATATGTTTTCTCTGAATTCTTATATCTAATAATTTATTTGCTGGTTTTTAAAAAGAAAATTCAATATTTTACAATTATCTAGCGTCTTTTTTTTTGACTCGATACAATTATCTTGCGTCTATATTGAAAAATGGTAAATATAAACCAAAGTTTTTATTTTGTTTTAAGTTTATCACTGATAAACCTCAAAAATAAAATTTCTTAGGTTTATATTCAAAAATAACATTTAGTTTACCTGTAAACTCTCCATATTATATCTAAAAATATTTTTTACATATTAGTGCCCGTACGTAGTACGGGAAATAACACTAGTTTAGCTAAAATCGTAAGGCAAGATAGTTTTGAGTGTTCCACACTCTGCCAAATCAAGAATTTTGTCCAGATCATATTCTCTGCTTATAAAAACAACACTATGATCATATTTGGCAAATATAGTAGTCTGACCAAGAAACTACTGTTGCTCCAAATACGACATTAATTAGCCCTGTTTTTTTTGTAGACGCAGCGGCAGCGTCTGGCTTTAAAGAAAATACGAAGGAAACAGTTTTTTTTACGGCATCCTCATTTAATTGATGTCGCTGCCTTTTGTAAAAGACCACCACATGCTCCATTTTTTCGGACGCTGGATTTTACAGCGTCACAAATCCCAGTTGGCGTCTTATTCTATAAACAGTGAAAGAAAGGATTCATTCACGATCAAATGTATTTTTTAAGACCGGAGGCTGCCTGCCGCCGCGTCTACAAAAGAACAGGGCTATTGTCCCAAATCAACTTCTCTGGAAGAACTAAAAGAAGAAGAATATGGTTGTGATTTCTTATTGACTTATCTCTGCTCCCAAACAATGACGCTAAGCACTGTTTGATCCAAAAATGGTGTGTATGCTGGTAGTGTTTGTTGAATCAATACAATAATAGAATCTAAAAATAAGATTTAGATTTTTGAGGCTTAGGAGAAATCTTTAAAGAATCAAATGGGAAAAAGAATATAAAAGAGATTTCATTGATTCAAGGTTCATTACAAAGATGATTACAAAGTAAAGTGAACCTTAGAATACAAAATCTCTATGAAAATATGTTTTTAGACTAAGAAGAGGAGAAGATATCCCTTGATAAAGAGAGGCATCTCTTTATTTATACAAGGAAGAAGCTAGGGCTTCATAGTAAAATGAGCTTAATTTATTGTCTAATGGGCCTTGAGGTAGGATGTAAATCCACCCCCAACAATAAGCCCCCCAAGTTCGTTGAGAGAATCGAAGTCGATCTCTGTGAACTTTATGTATGGGGTTTATTAGACAATGAACTAGGCACGTACCCATGTCGCAGATGATTGTCATGAGCGGAACGTCATGGTTAGGTTGCCATAAATGAAGTGTCGTAGACGGACTGTCTCGGGCGAGCTGTCATCGACATACTTCTAATTCCGATCAGACTTCTTACTCCGGGATGGTTGCGCGAACGATCTGTGAAGACAGTGTTCTGAACCACCGGAGCAAGTTGCCATGGATGAAGTGTCGATCGACTAACTGCCAAGAAGAAGTTGCCATAGACATCATTATGAACGTACCATCATGGACGGACCGTCACAATCAAGTCACCAGGTGGACATGTCTTCGCAGCATTGATGCAATCCATGTGTAGATGGAGTAATGAAATCAACGAGTTGAGTCGTCTTGTTGATCCGCATGTTGTCGTGACTGGTCAGCATGTAAGATGTTTGCGAGATCAAACCGAGACTGCAAGATCATGCTTTGTCGCCAAGATCAGGTTCTGAGCTTCTTGCGGTGAAACGAGAAGGCATTCTGCCTATGATCTTGAGATGGTTTGCAGCAAGATCGTGCAAAGACCAGTGCGAGGGGATGGACAAAGCTTCAAGAAAATTAAGTCTTGTTAGCAACCACATGTCATGAACGTTGATATAATCAAATACAGTGAGTTTGAACATAAGTCAATACGCTGTAACGATCATTATCGCTTCTTTAAATATTTTATTATCATGGTTAGATAATAAATGATTAAAGAAGCAAACTATAACTTGACTACGCCTTAAACGTAAGGATAATAATGATTTGATAAGGTTGTTAGGAAAGCTTATCTTGTCAATTGGTAAAGCTTGCTTGGTGAAGAAGCAAGAGCTCTATGCTATGAAGTTTGCGTCCATAGCAGCGTTCGGAGATGAGAGCATCGAAGTCTTGATTTTTCCTCGTCACATCAGAGGTAGAGATCACGTGACTGCCAAGATCGAACTGTTACTGAGATGATCTCCAAGCAATGCCAAGATCACGTGATATGAATCCAACGAAGAGGCTAAGACGTGATCTTGACAACGTCAAGCTCGGGGATGCGCGTTGACGGTGTTGATGATCATGAGCTGAGCATAAAGAGAGACCGAGCTTGTCGTGGTCTATCACCCATTCCTCTGTTTTCTATACCTTTCAGAGCTTGAAGCAGTCGACAATGAGGAACCATCTCGCGTACGGAAAGAGAGGCACGTCTGAGCTCTTCTTCCACGTTTCTTCGCAGTCCCTTGTTGCCGTTCGCTCTGTCTCATCTTTGGGAGATGCTGAAGCTTTTTCCTGGAGCTTTTGAAGATGCCATGGTGGTGAAGCGCAGGAAGTCGGGTGTGGAGATCAGATCATTACTATCAAGGTCATCACGTGATTGCCTCTGTCCGAGAGGCTGAGCTTACGAGATGTGGGTGACTAGCCAAAATCAAACCATGGCTTCCAAGACCAAACTGTGATTGAGATTGTGATTTCTGCGGTGTCACAAATCAAGAACAGAGCTGAACTTCTCTCTCAGCTGCCATTGATGGAGTGGCTTCAATCAAGCTTTCTCTTTTGCTCCAGCAAGAGCTTCTGGTAAGGCCATAAATGTCTCGAGGAGGAGGAGATCGTGTGAAGCCGAGATCAAGCATGGGCTGAGTTTGGGGAGTGATTAGATTCGAGACGTGGTGGTGGAGACTGAAGCCGGTGAGGAAACAGACCCAACAAACTCGAATCAAGGTCAAACTCGTGAGCTTCGCGGGATCGATTCTCGAGCTTTGTTACAATCTTTGCCGAGCTTTGTTGCAATCCGTGGCCCCATACTCTTTAATCGGAGCAGACGAGAGAGAAGGTGTTGGCCGTCGTTGCTAACTGAGCTGAGATCTCGGTTCTCCGTCGCGAGCTCCAAAGCTGAGAACTTTCGAGTTCACGACTGCCTTTGAGGTAGTGAACGATCTCTCTCTTTTCTCCTTCTGTCACAGGCTAGCTCGTCGTTGGCGGGGATGGAACGGAACTCGACGAACTCGACCGATGCGGGAAAGCAGCGACAGCCCCATCGACGTCGTCTGTGTTCGATTCCCTCTTTTTCAGAGTAGTCGTCGGTCACGACTCCTAAAGTCAGAAAATAATTTTTTTTTTATTATTTTCTTTCCTCTCACAGATTAAACATGCGTATCTATGATTATGTGATAATCATGAATATAATTTTATTAATGAGATGAGATTGAGAAACTTATCTTTTTCAAAGATGATTTCAATACTCGATTCTTGATGAGAGTCCCGTCCCCCGCAAAAACAAAGCTTTCATGAGAAAGCTTCATCCTTTATCTTGAGATGATGAAGTTAGATCTAGGATTCTCTCAAATTTGATATCTTTTGAAGATTGTTCTCTTTAGCCCCCTCCTTCTAGCGCCAACTGTTTGATCCAAAAATGGTGTGTATGCTGGTAGTGTTTGTTGAATCAATACAATAATAGAATCTAAAAATAAGATTTAGATTCTTGAGGCTTAGGAGAAATCTTTAAAGAATCAAATGGGAAAAAGAATATAAAAGAGATTTCATTGATTCAAGGTTCATTACAAAGATGATTACAAAGTAAAGTGAACCTTAGAATACAAAATCTCTATGAAAATATGTTTTTAGACTAAGAAGAGGAGAAGATATCCCTTGATAAAGAGAGGCATCTCTTTATTTATACAAGGAAGAAGCTAGGGCTTCATAGTAAAATGAGCTTAATTTATTGTCTAATGGGCCTTGAGGTAGAATGTAAATCCACCCCCAACAAGCACCTGCGATTAAGACTATAAATTAATGAGAGCAGTGAAAGAAAGCATTCTTGTTGGACTAGTTAATCTTATATAATTGAGTCTCCTTTGATGTAACACTTTATTCCTTAACGTAATTCTAGTATGCTACTTATTCTCCCATCAATATTTGAACACGTTCATCTTAACCCTCACCTTCTGTATTCTATGTAGAGTTCTAAAAGAAGCTCAAAAGTGGTGTATATGTTCATAGATTGTCAGATTCCATAATTAAGAGACTACCATAAGCTTTGTAGAGTTATCTTTAATATATTGCATGTTTTATTATATCTACTTAAGCAAAACTGTTGACTTTCTCAAGTTCGTAACCTTGACTTTTCTTTTGGCTCGGAGGTATGGTTGCCCCCTGCGATATCATATGTCTTCGTTTTGTCGAACCATGTTTTATCTTTGAGAGCTTCACGTGGTTTATGTTTGACTTTGCATTTGTGTTCACACTCACGTTAACTTGTGATTTAAAATCAACTAGATTTGGACCCGCACGCCCGTGCGGGTGTATTTTTAAAATATATACAAATAATCAAACGTAAATATCTTAAATAGTTAAAATATACTCAAAACTCCAAAAATACTTAAATAATTATCAATTTTCTATCCAAATATTTAAACCAAACCTATTTAAATTGGTTATCCAAATCCGAACGAAATCTTAAAAAATCTGAACTGAACACGAAATCCCAAAAAGACCCGAAAACGAACCCGAACGCCCACCCTTAATCACTATTATATATATCCTATATGTGTCATCATAGGTTACAAAATATGTGTTATCATATAATTAATCGTATTTTATACGTACCATCAAATAAGTTTTTTTATAATTAATAATATTTTATACGTACAATCATATAAATAATCATATATATTATATTTTAAAATTTAATGTGAAATATAAAAACCATAACGTAAGTTGGTGTTTAAAATTGGGCTTTGTATTGTATTTTTCTTATATATATTGAAAATATTTTTATAATAGTTATTAGAAAATATGTTAGTAAAAATCAAATTTTGAATATATATATATATTTTTTTTTGAATGAATTTTTGATATAAATCAATTTTAAATTATTGTTTTGATTTTAATATTTTATATATCAAATAACATAGACCCATTACTTTTTAATATAATGTAATGGACTTCCAATTTTTAGTAGCATAAGCCCATTATTTTTTTTCCTAACTTACTACTATCCATGTTTCCAAACAGTACTATTTTTTTAACTACTATCCATATTGCCAAACAATCTCAATGTGTACTTCAACTTTAATAATATAGATAACTGAAAGACTTTTGCGAAGGACTATATCATGTCACGTAACGTTACAGCAACATCCCTATTAAGAAGTATATTCTTGTTTTTATTATGGAGAATAGCAATATCTACGCACCATTGACTTGTTAAAGTCTTTCTTTTAGTCAATGATTTGGGTTTGCTTGGCCTATTTGTTCTCTATTTATCTTTCATAACTTAGCCAACGAGTTTCTTTATTTCTCTTGGGAGTTAAAGAGAATATGGAGAACTATCTTGGGCTTTTATTGGCGTTATTTGCAGCTTTTGCCATTACTAGTTTTATTCAAGCTCAAGAACAACAAGGTACCAGATATCTTCTTTGTTATATATACCTTCCTAGCTACTACTAAAGTTTCTTTAAAATTTTTTAATTTTTACTGCACTGGTGTTCATGGTCAATCTTTACCATGTCTGCAAGCAGGGTTCATCAGTTTGGATTGTGGGCTACCTGCAAATGGACGGTCCCCTTATAATGATACTTTTAGCAGGCTGCACTTCTCCTCGGACGCAACATTCATCCAGAGTGGAAAAACTGGTAAAATTCAGTCAACTCTGGTGAGTAGATTCATGAAGCCATACACAACGCTGAGGTACTTTCCAGATGGTATACGGAACTGCTACAACCTGAATGTGGAGAAGGGGAGTAAATATCTGATCAGAGCTACTTTTATATACGGAAATTACGATGGTCATGACATTAAACCAGTCTTCGATCTTTATCTTGGACCTAATCTATGGGCCACGATAGATTTGGAAAGAGCGGTGAATGGTACACGGCAAGATATGTTACACATCCCAACATCAAACTCGTTGCAGATTTGTCTTGTTAAGACTGGCGAAACTACACCACTAATATCGGCTTTGGAATTACGGCCAATGGAAAATGTTTCTTATAGCACTGAATCTGACTCCCTGAATCTTTACAACATGTATTATCTTAGCAAGTCAGGATCTCAGATACGGTAAGTAGACTTCAACTTAACAATGGATCTTCTTGTTTTTATTTTTCGGCTTCTCTGTTTCTTTTTGTCTATATATTTTCTTTTGTGTGAATTATAGAGTTCCTTGACATTTTACGTTGCTAAAACAACATTTCATCACTACATAGGTACTCAAGAGATATCTATGACCGGATATGGAGATCATACTTTAAGATGGAATGGACGCAGATTTCCACCGATCTCGATGTGGTCCATTCCAACAAATATGCTCCACCGAAAGATGCACTAAGATATGCTGCCACGCCTACTAATGCCAGTGCGCCATTGACGATTGAATGGAGTTCAGCAAATCCTGATGCCCAATATCACTTATACGCACACTTTGCTGAGCTCCAAGATTTGGAGGCAAATGAAACCAGGGAGTTCAGCATGGTATGGAATGGACAACATTATTATGGCCCTCTAGTTCCGTTGAAGTTAAATTTACTAACTATCTTTAATAAGTCACCAAGAACTTGCAATGGAGGGAAATGCAGTGTTCAGTTGATAAGAACTAACAGATCAACTCTTCCACCACTACTTAATGCTTTTGAAGTCTTCACAGTTATTCATCTTCCACAGTCCGAAACAGATGAAAGCGACGGTATGTGACTTTCTAGTACCAGATTATGCATTTAAAGTCTTATGTTTTTTATTCATATAGTAAGAAAAAAATATAGATGCAATAGATTACTCAATACACAAACCTTTTCATGTCAGTGAGTGCTATAAAAAGCATCGCAACAAGCTATGCACTGAGTAGAATCAACTGGCAAGGTGATCCGTGCGTCCCTCAACAGCTCAGGTGGGACGGTTTAAACTGCACCAACGCGGTTGCGTCCATGCCACCAAGACTCACTACTTTGTAAGTCTAAAGTTTTGTTGTACTTTCCCTCACAGACTCTTCAATATTTGATAGTATTCCTGGTCACTAACACTTAAAATCTGATTCTGAACACTAGAAACTTGTCTTCAAGTGGTTTAACTGGAACAATAGCAGCTGCCATTCAAAACCTTACGCAATTAGAAAAACTGTAAGTATTAAGATTGTTTAATGAAGGCGAGAAATTGGTATTAAGGATGGATAGCTGGATGGATGGGAATAAATGTGATAACGTCCTTCCATGTATTAATTTATTCTGTCTTTCTAACATTAGGGACTTGTCGAATAATAACTTGACTGGAGGAGTGCCTGAGTTTCTAGGCGACATGAAATCGTTGATGGTCATGTATGTGATTCTCTAGATATATTTTCCAGTAGATTTTAAAATTTCACCTCATGTAAGAGTCGTTTTTAACAGAAATTTAAGCGGGAACAATCTTAGTGGTTCACTTCCTCAAGCCTTTCAAAGGAAAGGACTAGAGCTATCGTAAGAAAATTTCCACATAGCTTTTGAAAATAATCATTCGTTACCTATAACCCTTTTGGTGCATTTGTTGTCCTGAACAACCCTTGTCTTGTTGTAGTGTTGAAGGAAACCCAAGACTTTGTCTCTCTGGTCCATGTAAAAAGCCAACTAAGAAGAAAGTTGTTGTGCCAATTGTTGTATCAGTTGCTTCCGCAGCCACTGTCATTTTTGTAGTGGTTCTTTTTCTTGTAGTCAGAATGAAAAACCCAAGTATTATGGAAGGTAATTGCAAGAGATCCTCTAATAACATTCTAATGCAACTCTATTTTCTCCTCTTATCTTTATCTAAAATAGAATAAGGGTGGATTTGCTCCAATGGTATGGTTCTATAATAAAATTACAATATACAAGAATAGAATATAGAGAAATGTTACTTATAATAGAATTATTCTATTTTAGAATAGAATATAGAAAAGAAAATAAAGTTGCATTGGAGATAGTGTAAATAAAAAACCATATAAAAATGTTTAAATGCCGTTGATAACATTTTTATCCCGATGTACAGGTCTCCATTTGCTACTGGGGACGTCAATGGCAAATGTTACATTTGCTAATAAGAAAAACAGAAGGTTCACATATTCAGAAGTCATCAAAATGACAAATAATTTCCAAAGAGTTTTAGGTAAGGGAGGGTTCGGAATGGTGTATCACGGTACTGTAAATATTTATGAGCAGGTGGCTGTTAAAGTACTCTCTCAGTCTTCAACTCAGGGATCTAAAGAATTTAAAGCAGAGGTATTCATAGTTCTACAGAAAAGATTATCAATTAACTTGTGATGTGTTTCTACTGTCCACCAAAGGTTATCCATCTCAATATTTTCTTGACATGAAGGTTGATCTTCTTCTGAGAGTTCACCATACAAATTTGGTGAGCCTCGTGGGGTATTGCTATGAAGGAGATAAATTGGCCCTCATCTATGAGTTTCTGCCCAATGGAGACTTAAAACAACATTTGACAGGTAGCATTTGCTCATATAACTCAAAAAAAAAACTCGAACGGATCTAATGAGCTAATATACAGGAAAAGGAAGTGGATCTATTATCAAATGGAGTGTTCGACTACGAATAGCTTTGGAAGCAGCGTCAGGTTCATAATTTAAAAGCACCGCAAGGAAATATATTGATTCAATTTATTTACAGCAAATCAGTTGGTACACATGATTCTATTGAATAGGATTGGAGTACTTACATATTGGATGCACACCGCCAATGGTGCATAGAGATGTCAAAACTGCCAACATATTGCTGGATGAGAATTTGAAGGCTAAACTCGCTGATTTTGGACTCTCCAGATCTTTCCAAAGTGAAGGTGAATCTCAGGTTTTGACCGCAATTGCTGGTACTCTGGGATACCTTGATCCTGAGTAAGTATTATTAGTTTTCATATATACACACAAACACTTGTTCTTGAAACTTTGTGTTAATTCCTTCTTTAATGTTTTAAAATAAGTATGTTGTTGTCATGCAGATGTAACAGTTCAGGTCGTCTGAGTGAGAAGAGTGATGTCTACAGTTTCGGGATTGTGTTGTTGGAGATGATTACAAACCAACCCGTGATTAATCAAACTTCAGAAATTTTACACATAACACAATGGGTTGGCTTTAAGATCAGCCGAGGTGATATTATTGAGATTATGGATCCAAAACTTGGCAAAGATTATGACTCTAATTCTGCATGGAGAGCTCTTGAGCTGGCATTGTCATGCGCGAATCCTTCTTCCTCAAAACGACCATCCATGTCTCAGGTTATTCAGGAGCTAAAAGAGTGTATAGTGTGTGAAAACTCGAGGGTAAATGATAATCAAGGCTTGGAATCTCAAGCAATGAGCATTGGCTTGGACTCTTCGATGGATCCCATGGCAAGATAAGTCCCGAGTGTTGTCTACTTGTGATACTCAAAATGGAATCAACAAATCGATAATAAGTTATTACTTTTAAAAAAATCTGTAAACTAGTCAACATGTTCAACATGTTTTGTTCATTAACATGTCCAAATCATATTCTCTATTCTATTTGTGATTATTGGGTTCTTCATATGTGTCATTAGAACCCCGAACATGTCATTTTTGTACGATCATTATACTCTGTTATTTGGTTTCTTTGTATTTGTTGACTCTTGAGTCTTGATTACATTACCTCTAAGAGCTGTGATAATGGCTCCTTGTTTGCAATTGTGTGTTTATTACATTCACTTGCTTTTTATAACTTTATTGCTGTCTTTGAAACAAAAGTAGGTCTCTCACTCTAGTCAACGACCATTAGAAAGTTGATTTTTTTCTGAACATTTCTCCATACGTCACAGCGGTGAGTCTGGTGGCTATTAATACCAAATATCCTTTGTGTGTGACACTAAACAACTATTGTCTGACCAACGTCACTTACCAAGTTCTTGATATTAAACATTTTTCCCATTGTGAAGTTTTACTAGAAAATACATTTTTTTTCATTGACTTGAGAAAGTCTCTGTATTTCTATGTTTAAACATTCTTCCCATTGTGAAGTTTCACTAGAAAACACATTTACTAGCAAGTCTAGCAATTCAGATATTGATCTCAACGCTATCTCTTCTCTGTGCTCTGTAGTCTGTATTTCCCTTTTTTCATTCCTCTGCTATTTTCAAGCAGTTTTTCATTCCTCTGCTATTTTCAAGCAGTTTAACTGAAAACTAAAGCGGTTGCCATTCAGAATCATATCCAGCTAGAGAGACTGTATACCGGTGGAAATGAATTGGATGAACATCCATTTTCTAAATTTCATCTTACAAAGTTTAGGGACTTGTTTTAAGGAAAAAAAAAGTTTAGGGACTTGTCAAATAATAATTTAAATCGCCTATGTAGAGCTATCACCCCCGGGAACTCTTGATGACAAAGCCAAATGAGATAGACGAAAGTAATCAGAACTTCAACTTCTTTTACTTATGGGATCTGAGTACAGAGCTCATGATAATGGCTGCTTGTCCGGAATCATTTATCATTAGCTTAAAACATTGAGTGTCAACTTTTAAGCTTTTTGCTGCCTTTTCAGTTCTTGTGAGGTCTAAGCTGTGCATTCATGAAGAAACCAACCAAAAGAAATGTCTACTAGTCATATGAATGAAAGTTGGAGAGGTTGTCTACACGATCAAAAGTCAACGGCCATTGACTATTTCTCAGATTTTCTTCGTGCGTCATGGTGCTTGAGTCTAGTGGGTATTAAAGCCAACTTGTTGCGTGGTTTGTTTGATACATTCTTTGTACTTAAATATACTAAAGCAAGTTGCATATTATCTGATCAGGAAAACTTAAACTATAGACTTATATACACAATTTCATGATAGTGGTGTTTTGAAACATTGTTACCCTTTAAATGTTTATTCTTTCCATGGTGAAGTAGCATCTGAAATAACAGAATACGGACAGTTTCATTCGCTTGTTTATCATTATTCATCTTCTTCAAGGTCAGGTTAAATTGTTATAAACCGGGCTGACTAAACATTGTTACCCTTTAGATGTGTGCCTAAAAGCTTTGTATTGAATATGGACTGAAAAAAAAAAATCACGTCTACTAAATACACAAGTCAACAACCACCAGAATGTCAACTCTTTGTGAACATTTCTTCATGCATCATTGTGGTGAGTCTAGTGGCGATTTAAACCAATATCTTTTCTGTGTGATGGAATAGTTCTATGAAAGTAAGATGCATTATTGTCTGACAACTATACTGATGTACTATTTCCACAAATGATCTCATTCAACTTCATATTAGCGATGGTTGAACATTGTTATCCTCTTATCCTTATTCCTCTTCTAATGGTGAAGTTGCACTAGAAAACACATTTACTCATTCTTTTTATTGACTTGGAAAAGTCTTTTCTTTTTCAGTTTCGGGTTTGGGTTTTCTTTATATAGTGTCTCCTTTTATCCTCCTCAGCCAATGGTTTTCTTGATTATTCGTAAGAGAATATGGTGAGGTCTCTTGGAATTTTGTTGCTGATAATCAGAACCTTGGCCATCATTCATATTGTTCAAGCTCAGAGCCAGCAAGGTACACACATCTTAGTTGACAAAATAAAATTTATGCCTATTCTTCTTCTCCTCCTTATTGCCATTTTGGTTCTTCTCTGTTTTTTTTAACGTTGAACTTTGTTCTATATCGCTTAAAAGGGTTCATCAGTTTGGACTGTGGGCTACCAGCAAATGAACCATCTCCTTATAAAGAGGAGTCAACAGGGCTACAGTTCTCTTCAGATGCAACATTCATTCAGAGTGGAAAAACTGGTAGAATTCATCCAACTCTGGCGAGTAGATTTCTGAAGCCATACACCACGCTGAGGTATTTTCCAGATGGAACAAGGAATTGCTACAACCTACGCGTTGAGAAGGGGAGAAATCATCTGATCAGGGCTAGGTTTCTGTATGGAAACTATGATGGCCTTGACAATAACCCCACGTTTGATCTGTATCTTGGACCTAATCCATGGGCCACTATAGATTTGCATAAGCTAGTGAATGGTACACGAGAAGAGATCATTCACATCCCAACATCAAACAAGTTGCAGGTCTGTCTTGTTAAGACTGGGCCGACTACACCGGTGATATCGACCTTGGAAGTACGGCCCATGGGAAATGATTCTTATAGCACTCAATCTGGTTCTCTGAATCTTTTCTTCCGGTTATATCTTAGTGAATCAAAGACTACCCTAAGGTAACTCAACTCCAACTTAACAAAATATCTCTTGCTTTTGATCTGCTTTGTGTGGCTATGTTCTTCAACTTAACCTAACACTCGGTAGCTTTGTAATGTGTAAGATTACTTCTGGACACTAAACAGACATGTAAGACGAGACACAAAAAAAATGAAACAGAGCAATCTGATAATATTAAAATGGACCAGAATAGAACTATATTACAGTGTTCAAGAGATAGGCGCTAAGCGGGTGGTGATTCAACGCCTAACAAATATAACACTTAATTGGAAGCCGCATTTACATATTATTATCAATTCTTATTTGCTTATTTCACTGCTAAACATTACTGTCTTCCACCTTAAGGTACCCGGACGATGTGTATGATCGCCAATGGACAGCTTATTTTTGGAGAGAGTGGACTCAGATAACCACCACAAGCAATGTGGGAAACGCCAACGACTATGAACCACCAAAAGCCGCACTTGCAACTGCAGCCATACCTACTAATGCTAGTGAGCCATTGACGCTTGAATGGTCTAATACAGATAAACCTGATGACCAATACTACTTGTATAGACACTTTGCTGAGATCCAAGACCTGCGGTCTAATGAAACCAGAGAATTCAACATGGTATGGAATGGGGAACTTATGTCGTCTGACCCTTTAGTTCCAGACGAGTTAAAGATAACTACCATCTTAAGCCTGACGCCAAGAACCTGCGCTAAAGGGGAATGTAGTTTTCAGCTGAAAAGAACCAACAGATCAACCCTTCCACCTCTACTTAACGCTTTTGAAGTCTACACAGTTATCCAGTTTCCACAGTCTGAAACAAACGAAAGCGAAGGTATGTTTCAGTGTCTTTCCAGCCTAATTAGTTATATCCATTTAACAATCTTGAAACTATTTATGTCAGTGGTTGCTATTAGAAACATTGAAGCCACTTATGGATTGAGTAGAATCAACTGGCAAGGCGATCCATGTGTCCCTTCACAGCTTATGTGGGACGCTTTAAACTGCAGCCATGTGGATATCTCCACACCACCAAGAATTACTTCCTTGTAAGTCATAAGTTCACTAGCACACATGCACACACATCTATTATTCAATCAGTGATAGTTAGTATTATCATTGACACTTTTGGATGTGGCTTCTATCACCAGAAACTTGTCATCAAGTGGTTTAACTGGAAACATAGCAGCTGCCATTCAAAACCTTACTCTACTAGAAAAACTGTAAGAATGTCCCTTGGAAGGCAACACTTGTTATATGTGTGCAAAGAAATCTAATGTGTAATAACATATCATATTCTCGCCTACAAACTTTAGGGATTTGTCGAATAATAACTTGACCGGTGAAGTGCCTGAGTTTCTAGGCAACATGAAACTATTGTTGGTGATGTAAGTTTTTCTCAAGCATACTTTCTAATATCTTTCAAATTCCCTGATCATGCTCACGTATGTATCAAACTTATTTTCTAATGCTTTTTAATTCCACATGGGATCTTGTTTTTTGCTATGCAGAAACTTAAGCGGGAATGATCTCAATGGTTCAATTCCTCAATCTTTACAAAGGAAAGGACTCGTACTATCGTAAGAAACTGATCTCTCATATCTAGTGAACTTTTCTTTGTACGTTTGATGTGTTGAAACAACACTTGTTCTCTTGTAGTCTTGAAGGAAATCCAAGGCTTTTTCCCTCTGGTTCACCCGAAAAAACACATAAAAGGACCCTTTTAGTGCCAATTGTTGCATCTGTTGGTTCTGTAGCTATCCTCATTGCCGCATTGGTTCTTTATCTTGTTCTCAGAAAGAAAAAGCAGCCTACTGTTGAAGGTAATTTTCAAGAGAGATTATCCAATAAGGACGCCATAATACTAATGAAACTGGTTTTTTTCTAACCCCTAAGTTCTGATCAAGCAGTTGTTCGCCCGCCACCAAGTAGGCCTACTGTGAATGTAACAAATGCTAATTCACCTGAGCCATCAATCGAGACGAAAAAGAGAAGGTTTACTTATTCAGAGGTTATAAAAATGACAAACAATTTCGAAAGAGTCGTAGGGGAAGGAGGATTTGGTGTTGTCTGTCACGGTACTGTCAATGGTGAACAGGTAGCTGTTAAGCTACTATCTCAATCATCAACTCAAGGGTACAAAGAGTTCAAAGCGGAGGTATTCGTAGTACAATCCTTCCAACTAATATATGTTTTTAACATGACATGTGTTATTCACTTCTTGTTTGGTGAATTATAGGTTGACCTTCTACTGAGAGTTCACCATACGAATTTGGTAAGCCTTGTTGGATATTGTGATGAAGGAGACCATTTGGCCCTCATCTATGAGTTTGTACCTAATGGAGACTTAAGACAACATCTAA
Source organism: Brassica napus (assembly GCF_020379485.1). Taxonomy (NCBI): domain Eukaryota; kingdom Viridiplantae; phylum Streptophyta; class Magnoliopsida; order Brassicales; family Brassicaceae; genus Brassica; species Brassica napus. The sequence continues at coordinate 3,951,980 of NC_063435.1, read as the reverse complement.
CAGGTAAAATATATGTCTATAATTTTTTATAATGATTTATTACATCTACATATATAAGTTCATAATTAAATATATGTACTTCCTAAAATCTCGAAAGGGTCTAATGATCTATTATTACACAGGAAAAGGAGGCAGGTCTGTCGTCAACTGGGGTATTCGGCTAAGAATAGCTGTGGAAGCAGCACTAGGTTTGTACTAAGTTAAACCGTAGGACTAAAATATTACTATATTGGTTTTACAATAATCAGTTGATATAGATGAATCCATTGCGTAGGTTTGGAGTACTTACACATTGGATGCACACCACCAATGGTTCACAGAGATGTCAAAACTACAAACATATTGTTGGACGAGCATTACAAGGCCAAACTGGCTGATTTTGGGCTCTCCAGGTCTTTCCCAGTTGGAGGTGAATCTCATGTTTCGACAGTGGTTGCTGGTACTCCTGGTTACCTAGACCCTGAGTGAGTAATTAACATTACAATGTGCTATAATTTGTTCTCATTTTCAATGTTTGAGAAGTATACCATTTTCTTGCCTTGAAGGTATTACCATACAGGCCGGTTGGGTGAGAAAAGTGACGTTTACAGTTTCGGCATTGTGTTATTGGAAATGATCACAAACCAATCAGTGATTGATCGAAACCGCAGAAATTCTCACATAACACAATGGGTTGGGTCTGAGCTCAAGGGAGGAAATATTGCAAATATCATGGATCCAAACCTTCACGGGGATTATGATTCTCGCTCTGCCTGGAGAGCTCTTGAGCTGGCAATGTCGTGCGCGGATCCAACTTCAGCAAGACGACCAACGATGTCTCATGTTGTTATAGAACTAAAAGAGTGTCTTGTATCTGAAAACTCAAGGAGAAATACGAGTCGACGAACGGATTCACTGAGCTCCACTGAAGTGAGCATGACCTTTGATAGCGGTATGATTCCCAGGGCAAGATAGTGTGTGTCGCACGTATCACAAATACAAGAAGCTCTGTGTGTATTTTGTGTGCTTATTGGGTTTTTTTCAAATTATGTAAAGAATATATATATATATTGCTGAATTATTTGAAAGTTGTTCTTGTGATAGTTTTGTTTATATAATATATATATAGTTTACCTGTGGAAGATGCTTGCATCCTTTTCTTCTCTTTTTCTATTTTCTGCAGAAGCTTAATGAAACTGCTAATCATGACATTTTTGAAATGGAGCACCATTTTTCAATGGCTGCTATCGTGCTACCAATTCAAAACGACAAGAAAGTCTCTACTTTTTGGTTGGCAAACACCAATCTATGAATTCTTAAAAATTCAAGTCCATTGAACTTGTCGTCTCACTATTGCTATTCACTTGACTTTACGTCCATTTTAATTGACGCTAGACAACCGGAGATTCCCTTTCTTTTTACTTCCCACAATCTACGGCTTTTGTCACGTGGACGTGTTTTCTCTTTACCGCTCTTTATCTTCTATAGCCTGGCCAGTGGTTTTCTTGACTTTTCCTTGGTAGTTGAGTATGGAGAGATCTCTTGGGCTTTTGTTGGCGCTCATTGCAACTATGACCATCATTCATCTTGTTCATGCTCAGGATCAACGAGGTACTCTTTTTCTTTTCCTTCTCGTCCTTGTCAAAGCTTTGGTAATATATATGTGCAGTTTTAAGACGGTATATGCTAACAGGGTTTATTAGTTTGGACTGCGGACTACCTGAGAGTGAACCGTCTTCTTACATTGAATCGGTAACCGGATTAAATTTCTCTTCGGACGCAACGTTCATCCAAAGCGGAGAAACGGGTACAATCCAAACATATCTGAAAATCTCGTTGAAGCCATACAGGACGCTAAGATATTTTCGGGAAGGAACAAGGAACTGCTACGATATACCCGTCGAGAAGAGAAGGATCTATTTAATCAAAGCTTGGTTTATATATGGAAATTATGATGGTCTTGACATTAGACCCAAGTTTGATATGTATCTTGGACCAAATCTATGGGCCACGGTGGATATGCAAAAGCTATTTAATGATCCTACAAGTGAAGAGATGTTACATAATTCAACATCAGACTCGTTGCAGATTTGTCTTGTTAAGAGTGGGACAACTACACCGTTAATATCCTCATTGGAATTACGGCCGTTGGGACGCGATTCTTATAGCACTAAGTCTGGTTCTCTCAAACTTTTAGAACGAATATATTATACCAATTCAGGGAATGAAATAAGGTAACCTAACTTCAACCCAATGTTTTCTCTTCTTAGTGCTCTCTTATGGCTATGTTCTTGATAATGCTCTTTTATCCAATTTCAAAGAAAGGACTATTCAATCCTAGACAAGTAAGCAAAATGAAACATGTGATATTTATGATTTTGAGATAGTCGATTTGGTAAGATTTCATCCATCCAGCCGAACGAGAATGATCTTATCAAATCTTATTTGCTAACTCGAATAACGTTCCCACTCTTAGGTACCCGGACGATGCATATGATCGGCAATGGACTCCGCATTCTCAGTTGTGGTTGCCCCACATATCCACCACTAGCGATGTTTCCGATGGTGGCAGTTACAAACTACCAAAAGCCGTGCGCCAAAATGCCGCCACGCCAACTAATGCTAGTGAGCCATTGACGATTGAATGGACTTCAGAAAATCCTAATGACCAATATTACATGTATGAACACCTGGCAGAGATCCAAGACTTGCAGGCCAATGAAACCAGGGAATTCGCCGTGTTCTTGAACGGACATAGTTTTTCTGACCCTGTAACTCCCGAAAAGTTAGAAATAATAACTATGGCAAGTCATACCCCTAGGACGTGTGAAGGAGGGAAATGCAGTTTGCAACTGACAAGAACCTGGAGATCTACTCTTCCACCTCTACTTAATGCATATGAAATCTATAGAGTCATCCAATTTACACAATCTGAAACAAACGAAAAAGACGGTATGTTTTGTATGTTTCAACATAACTTAGTTAGCACAATATATAGTCGTCAGGACAGTTTATGTATTAGTTCTAACAACACATAATTTTTATTTCAGTGGTTGCTATAAAAAGTATCAAACATGCCTATGGATTGAATATAATCAACTGGCAAGGTGATCCATGTGTCCCTCAACACTTTATGTGGGACGGTTTAAACTGCAGTTCCACAGATATCTCCATACCACCAATAATCACTTCTTTGTAAGTGCTATCTTCACTTGCAAAATGTGTTAGTAATCATATGATCATTAGCACTTTGAATGTGGTTTTTGAACATATCACCAGAAATTTGTCTTCCATTGGTTTAAGTGGAACCATAGCAGCTGCCATCCAAAATCTTGAGCAGCTTGAAAATCTGTAAGTATGTTACCATTGTTTTCAGTGACAAAAATACATTGTTATTATATGGTTAGGAGAAACTAAATTAGAGGAATCTCAAATTTAATTTTATTCTAACTTGAAAATTTTAGGGATTTGTCAAATAACAACTTGACTGGAGAGTTGCCTGAATTTCTTGGCAACATAATGTTTATGTAAGTTTCACTTAAACATACTTCTTGATGCTTTTCAAATTCCACCTTGAATCAAGTTATGTAAAATAGTTTATTTATTTTTAAACAGAAACCTAAGCGAGAACAATCTCAATGGTTCAATACCTGCAGCTCTTCAGAGGAAAGACGTAATGTAAGAGTTTTTCATATTCTCCACAACCTTTGTTGTTAACCACTTTAAAACATAAACACGAAACTGTAAATCCTTGTCATCTTGTAGTCTTCATGGAAACCCAAGGCTATTCCATCCTGGCACATCATGCTCAAAATCACCTAGCAAGAAATTTCCTGTGGCGATGGTTGCATGTGTTGCTACTGTGGTCATTCTCGTTGCTGCTTTAGTTCTTTTTCTTGTTTTCAGAAAGAAAAAGGTATCGACTGTCGATGGTAATTTGCAAGACAACTCTCACCTAATCGATACATTATTTGAAGTCTCATCGCGAAGAGTCTTGTTTATAACTCCTGTCTTCTCTTATCCACAGATCCACAACTAGGACAGAGAATGTCACTGATAAATAAAAGATTTACTTATTCAGAAGTTATTAAAATGACAAATAACTTCCAGGGAGCCTTAGGTGAAGGAGGGTTCGGTAGAGTGTATCGGGGTACTCTAAATGATTCTGAACATGTGGCCGTTAAAGTATGCAATGAATCATCACCTCAATTCTTTAAACAGTTTAAGGCAGAGGTAGACGTATTATTGTAACCTTCCCAACATGACATGTTTTATCATCAAAACGCTATGGACTTTTTGTTTATCATTTTCCACATTGGTGAATTAGGTTGATATTCTTCTTAGAGCTCACCATAAATATTTGGTAAACCTTGTCGGATACTGCGATGAAGGGAATCACTTGGCCCTCGTCTACGAGTTTGTACCCAATGGCGACTTAAAAGAACATCTGTCAGGTAACGTTTTTCAATAAGTATGCATTTATAATATCCTGAAACTTAAAGATCTTGTTAGGATCTAATGCTCCATATGCAGGAAAACAAGGTAGACCTATCATCAACTGGGGTATGCGGCTAAAAATTGCCATGGAGGTTTCACAAGGTTTGTATTAACTCATGCTATAAGAATTGATTTGATTAGTTTTTGTCATGTGGATACTATAAAATATTCAATTACTTATAGGATTGGAGTATTTACATGATGGATGCAAACCGTCAATGATTCATAGAGATGTTAAAACTGCGAACATATTATTGTGTGAGGATTTTCAAGCGAAGATTGCAGATTTTGGGCTCTCTAGATCTTCCCCAGTTGCAGGAGAAACGCATGTTTTGACGGTGGTTGCTGGTACTCCTGGATACCTTGATCCCGAGTACGTGTTGTTTGTTACAATTAAATGCGCTAAAAAGGTTATTGATGTCCTTTTCCAATGACTGTATACAATATCATGTTGTTCCCTTTTGCAGATATCACAGTACATCTCGGTTGTCTAAGAAGAGCGATGTCTATAGTTTTGGAATTTTGCTGTTAGAAATGATCACTAACAAACCAGTTATTGATGTTGATGGCACTCGTGAAATGTCTGGCATAGCACAATGGGTGAGGTTGGAGCTCGAACGGGGAGAGATTACTAAAATCATGGATCCAAACCTCTATGTGGATTACAATTCTCCTTCTGTTTGGAATGCTCTTACACTAGCAATTTCATGCACGGATCCTTCCTCGGCGAACCGACCACCCATGTCTGATGTTGTTACCAAACTAAAAGCTTGTCTTGCGTCTGAAAACCTGAGTGGACTATCTGAGTTCTGTTGAAGTGAAGGTAAGCCCAGCAAGGGATGCCCCCCCCCCCCCCCCCCCCCCCCCCCCCCCCCCCGCCCGCCTCAGGGCGAGAGAGCTTGTGTTCAAATCACATTACCCTGCTATCACTTAGCTTATTAACATTCTTGTGACTTTTTATTTGTCATGGCTCCAATGTTTTTATTAATGTGTCAAGTGTCAAAAATTTCTATTTCAGTGTGGTTTTATGACTTACATATTGAGTGGTTACTTTATTGTTAACAAGGTGCGTTCTTATATATGCATGTTCATGCCAAAAATGTTTTAGAAGCTTGGAACTAGTAAATACTGTGAACTAGTAAATAGATGAAAGTGCATATTTTATCGGCACGAGATAGTAAGAATGTAAGATTGCTTATGTCACAATGAGTTGAGTTAAATAACAATAGTACGTTTTATCTAAATCAATGAATAAAGTTTTTCTATTTTAGATGGTTGGGGATGCTAGTAAGGTGAATCAGGTTTATTCATTGAATCATAAATCAGTGCTGAACCTGAATATCATTTGTTTTCAGGATTTTGTGCAACTCTGATTTATATAAGGGATTGGGATACATTGAACCGACGAGTTGTCGTAATAATACCATATCATTTAACCGAATAGAGTATCTATCTATCTGTACATATAAAGAAGATTTCATTCTCCTTATGCATCCACTTCACCAAATGAAGAATTCTGGACGCAACACGTGGCATCACTCAAATTTTCGGAGCGGATATCGGATCTGAGTATTCCAAATATTATATTTTTGGAGCAGATATCAGATCAAATTCAGATCACGGATAATAAATCCCAACTTTAGGATCAAGTATATATGCTTTGGATGTAATACTCATTATATTCAATAATATAAAATGTTCTGGAGAAGTTTTAATGTTTTGATATATTTAAGATATTTTAATTTTGTTGAACATTTGTTAACTAATAATATTTTATTGCACTATTTATGATTGATTAGCTATAAATATATATTGATAAATTAAATTAAATTATTGATTTATATTACTAATTAAATTATTTTTTTAAATTATTTTTTTAATTCTTGTGCATTCAAATAAAACATCTATCTATACTATTATTTGCGAAGTAAATTTTCGCATCCGAGCTCTCACATTGAAAGTTAGAGTGGTTAATATCTATACTACCCTTAATGAATTTTTATATAATTAAAAATGAATTTTGTGCTAATAATATTAAATTTTTATGTGATATTAGATAATTATAAATTATGATAAATTTCTAAAATAAAAACCTATATTTTTTCATGGACTTAGAAATATATACGATTTGTTTTTGTGACGTTGTAAACATTATCTATATTTTGTTGTTATCTTAATGTTTTCTACTATAAAATTTTAAATTTAAGATATATTTTTTTTAAAATTTAATATCAATTAAGCAAAAGTTTGTATAAAGATAAATTGTCAAAATAAAAAAAAAATTTAAAAAGACATTTCTTATATATATAATTGTGTTATTATCTGGAAATATTATTTTCTATTATGAAATTAAGAAAAAAAATTAAGAAGATTATGTCCACATATGCGGGCAAAACACCTAGTTTATTTTATATTATAGAATGAAGGCAGTGTTTAATTAGTTAGTAACTTACGGCCTGACTGGTTCAAACGCAGTGGTTGCGGTTGCAGTTGCGGGAGTTTGTGGATGCGGGCGGTTGCGGTTTCTAGCGGTTTTAAGAGATTTGTACGACTGGTACTGCGGTTAAAAATTGATGCGTTTGCGGGTGACTCATGACTGGTTAACTACCAAATACGGTAACAGTCAAATAATAAATTAACAATATTTACATTTAATATAATTATAAAAATATCAAAAATCATAAAATTATAATAAATATAAAATTTATATTTAGAAAGTTATAATTTTAATTTTTGAAAATTTATTGAAATTGTTTTTATTATAAAATATTAATTAAAATATAATAGATATATTTTAGAGAAAAAGACTAGGATAGCACCAAACCAAGTTTTTGTTCCCAAAGTAGCACTCAAGGCTCAAAGTCACAAAAATAGGTTTCATTAAAGAGGTAAATATACATTTATACCCCTTGGGTTAATTAATCCAAATCTTAGGGTTTAGAGTTAAGGGGTGGGGTTTTGGAATTAAGGTTTAAAATTTTATAAAAAACAAATACTAAAATAAAAAATAAAAAATTTAAAAACAGTTTTCAAAAAGTATTTTTAAATTATAAAAAGAAAATTTGAAAAAAAAATAAAAAAAAATTTCGAATTTTTTTTTTTTAAATTATAAAAATTTCGAATCTGAAAACATATAATCTGAAACTATAAAAAAAATTTCTTTTTTTCATTTTTTTCATTTTTATTTTTTTTTTTTTTTATTTATTTTTGTTTGTTTATGTAATTTTAAACCAAGGGTATTAGAGATATTTTACCCTTTAATGAATGTCATTTTTGTGACTTTCTCTTTCTAGTGTTATTTTTGAGACATAAACTTCAAAAGGTGCTATTATTGACAATTGCCCTATATTTTAATATTTTCATAATTTTAATTTTAAAATTTTTATTAAATATTTTTACTTTTGTTTATATTTTGTTTTAAAAAAAAGAAAAAAATTTTACCCTCCCGTAAGCGCCCGCAACGGCAAACGCTAGGTAGAGCCAGCTTTTGAATTTATGAGGTTCGGAGCGGTTTGAAGCGGTTTAAAGCGATTTGAGTGATTGTTGCAAACCGCCGACAACCGCTACCAACCGCAAAAGCTACGTTTAAGGGTGGTAGCGGGAAAACCAGTCGCCCCGTTAGTACCCTTGTTTTTACGAACGCATGCGATGAAAATAAATAATTCAAATATTTTTTTTGGCGCAAAATTGAGTTTACGAGTACTAACAAAATTGGCGCTACATTACCCAAATTCGTGGCGCCTCATGTAAAACCAAAAACGAATCTTATTGGCTATCACAGGCACCACGCGGATTGCTAAATTTCACCGTTGATTAAACCATATCGACGGTTCAAAAATCTTGAAACTGTATACACGGATCGATATCTGAGCCGTTAGATCTACAAAGCGATCTAATTGCTCAAATCAAAATGTTCCCGTCTTCCCTATAAAAATCAATTTCGCATTCTCATCCTTCATAAACTACAACAGAGAATCTTCTCCAACACTAAAGTTTTCTCAAGAAAAAGAAAAAACCCAATTTCCATCGGAAAAAATGTCGGGTCGTGGAAAGGGAGGAAAGGGTTTGGGCAAAGGAGGAGCCAAGCGTCACAGGAAGGTTCTGAGAGACAACATCCAGGGAATCACCAAGCCGGCGATTCGGAGGCTGGCACGTAGAGGTGGAGTCAAGCGTATCAGTGGTTTGATCTACGAGGAGACACGTGGCGTCCTCAAGATCTTTTTGGAGAACGTTATTCGTGACGCTGTGACATACACTGAGCACGCCAGAAGGAAGACTGTGACTGCGATGGATGTGGTCTACGCGTTGAAGAGGCAAGGGAGGACGCTTTACGGGTTTGGTGGTTAAGGGACTTTTTAGATTCGCGTTTTGCGTTTCTGCGGTTCTTATGGAAGTTTCTAATCGAATCATGTTTTCCTTAGCGTTTGTGTTTTGAATTCCGTTTGAGTTCGGTCTTTTATGTTGCGTTAGCGTTTCGTTATATGTAATTACGCATTTTATCTATGAAGCTATTCGAGTTTATGAATCTGGACTTTCTTTTTATTGGTTATTGAATGAAAATCCAAGTTTAACTCGTTAATCATGCATAGTCAAAAGACTGAGAAGAACAACGGTTCTAAATTCTGGTTTTAGTTAGTACTTAAGTACTAATTTGATCCCAAAAAAAGTTAGTACTTAATACTAACCTCTTGATTCTTTACTTTTGGAAACATCTGAAAGATCATGACTACTCTTCTAACATCGAGCAACGTTAGAGCTCTTGTCTCCGTCGTTGTTGTAATCATAGAACCTTAAACGTAAACTCACCGATAATGTTCGGGCTGTTATCATTCTTGGCCACAATCAATGACAGCTTCATGCAGCTGCAAATCAATACTCAAGATTCCACAACACATCTCCCACTGTTGGCCAATCGACTCCATAGTCAGCTATTTCTCCTCTGTTTCACCGATTTTCCTGCCATTTGATCGTCCATTCAGCAGGTTAAGTTGAAAGAACTGAATAACCAAAAGTTATGGGCCTGTTCGACTGGCCCATAAGTATTAATTGGACACTAAAACATTTTCTACGGAAATACTCTTGTTTGTTTAGAGGCTTTTGTGGGACCCTTCATGACATCCGACTGTCCAATCATTCAGACCAGAAAAATATATTATTTTATCTTCTGGTACCATTTTCTAAATCTAATAAGGCTCCGTCTCCTCCTTCCTATAATCCGTTTTCGATTTAGGGCACAAATCTCTCAACACCAAAAGAAAAAATCTAAAATCTCCGCCCCGCCTTTTCCCCCAATCAAACGAATCTACACCAAACATCAATCTCCTTCCGATTCTCTCAAATCATATCTTGATCTACCCCCAAGGTTTACCAATTCGGCAGGGCTATCCTCCTATTCCTTCTTCGCACTGTGAGTGTGAGCTGAGAGAACTCGCGATTCTAGGGGTTTTTCGTAGTTCAATTTCGCTACTATTGAAATCACATCGCGTTAGTTGAATTCAGGGCCTGGGTGTATTCTCACTCTGTTATTGATTACTGCCTGCCGCTGAATTACGCTTTTGCGTTGATTGACTTTGATTGGTTCCTCTTCAAGTTTGTTAGTTTATTTCATGCCTCCTGCTGATTCATAAATCTCCCCGTTGATGTGTTTGTATTCGTGTATATAGCCAATGTTCTAGTTATATGCTGCAACGTAGCTATTATGATTTAGGTTGAGTGTTGTTTCATGTGTTAGTGTATGTTTTATTGTTGAACTTCTCCTTATCATGCTATTAATTCGTGTATATTCCTTCTCAGATTGTAGGCGGTTCGAGTCTTTTCACCGAATTGTACTTTGTCTCGCGTCAATTGTCAGCTCCTGCAATGTCAAACCTTCATGTATACCCTCCTCCTCCCCCCTCCTCCCTAATCATCTAAATATATTTACACCTTAAGTGTCTTTAAGGATATCATTTGCTTAATTATGTGTTCTTGCTTTTGCAGTCATCTCTCAATGGTTCAGCTTCAAATTTACAAGATGGTTCAGGCAGATCTTTCGCTTCTTCCTATACTGGACAACCTGGTTCACCGTCTCCCGGTTTTCATCATGCTGCTGGTGAGTGTGATAATCATCTTGGAAATGCTTTGTTATGAACTTACGTAGCTTCACCTTTTTTCTTTCGTTTCAGGAAGTCTTCAGGGACTTCATAATCTTCATGGTAGCTATAATGTAAGGAACATGCAAGGCACACTTTCATCAAGAAACTCAAGTATGAATAGTCTTCCATCTCCCGGTGTACAGCAAGCTAACGGGAGTTTTTCTAGCGGAAGATTTTCTTCAAATAACCTACCTGTTGCCCTCGCTCAGGTGCTTGTTGGTTTGACATTATGTGGAAAAAAAAAAACAAACTCCTCTTGGTCTTGAATCTATATCTTATATTATGCGATGATTGTCTTTAGCTGTCTCATGGTAACTCACATGGACATTCTGGAATACCGAATAGAGGAGGTATTAATGTCGGCAACCCTGGATATAGTAGTAACGCAAATGGAGTTGGTGGTTCTATTCCTGGGATTCTCTCCACATCTGCTGGGCTCAGTAGTAGGAATAGTGTTTCGAATATTGGACATCTGTTGGGGAACGCGGGTCCGAGAATAACTACCGCGATGGGGAACATGGTTGGTGGAGTTAACTTGGGGAGGACTCTTAGCTCTGGTGGATTGTCTATGCCTGGTCTTTCTTCGCGGCTGAATATGGCAGCTAATAGCGGATCAGGATTAAATGTTCAAGGACAGAACCGAATGCTGGGTGGAGGACTTCCTCAAGGTATATATGATTTATCCATTACGGTCTTTGGGGTTGTTTTGTTTCTAAGTTGAGATACATGCGCCTTGTGTATCTTGTTGTTATGTCATTGTCATGGAACACAGTTTAAATTCCGCTCCGTGGATCTATGGAGGACACATTTATACTTTTAATAATAGGTCGTTGGTATAGTAACTAGGAAGTGCTTTTTATAGTATGTAAAGAAAGAAATTTGCAAAGTAGCAACTTAAATTAAGTAGTTATTATTATATCAGAATTGAACTTAGTTTGCTACCATGGACTATACTTTTCCAGACTCTTGTGAGTAGGAAGCAGACTTTGTTTTCAGCTTACATACTCTGTGATTGTGTGGAGTTTGTGAGATTAGCTTATTGACTTTACACTTTACAATCTTGTTTTCGTATACATGCTATAAGCTAGCAAGTGCTGTACGTAGATATAGCAGTTAAAATTTGATTGTATGTAGTTTGTAAGACGAGCTTGTTTACTTTGCACTTATACAATCTTATTTGCGTAAACATGCAATAAGCTATCAAGTGCTGTATGTAGATATAGCAGTTCAAATCTGATTGCAAAATTTTATTGTACAGGATCTCAGGTCATGTCTATGCTGGGAAACTCCTACCATGCTGGTGGTGGCCAACTCTCGCAGAACCATGTTAATAATATGATGCTCAGTGATCACTCTAACGACAGTTCTCTTTTTGACATCAATAACGATTTCCCCCAGCTGACAAGTCGTCCTGGTTCTGCTAGTGGCTCTCAAGGACAACTGGGTAGTCAATCTATAAAACATCTATTGAAATTCGTATACTTGATATAAAAGAAGTATTTGAAAACATATTCCCATTTCATGTTTTGTTCCCTCATACTCTTGTGGTGGCTTTTCTAGGCTCTTTGAGGAAACAAGGTTTAGGAGGCCCAATTGTCCAACAACACCAGGAGTTCAGCATCCAAAATGAAGACTTTCCAGCTCTCCCTGGATATAAAGGTGCTGGTTTATTATCGTCTTCATTGGAGGTTCATACATTTATTTTTCTGCCTTCATATTATAGCGTATTGCATCAGAAAGATTATAAAAACGTTCCCAGACATATTTGTTTCTGAATGCCATAAGCTAAACCTGCTGGACCATTCACAAGCGTAGTAGATTTTTGCAGGTGGTAGTTCTGATTACCCGATGGATTTGCATCAGAAAGAACAGCTCCATGACAATGCTATGTCAATGATGCACTCTCAAAACTTTTCTGTAAGTTTTAACTGTTTCGAAACTAATAAAATGTTTTACCGTGATCGGGTAGTTTATGTTTGGATATTGCAAATTGGCAGATACCTAGATCTGGTGGTTTCAACGTGGGGGGAACATATCCATCACATCGTACACAGCAACAGCCACAACATACTTCATCTGGTGGGCTACAAGGTCTTGGCTTGAGACCTCTAAACTCGCCCAATTCAGTTTCCGGTACCGGTTATGATCAGCTTATTCAGCAGTATCAGCAGCAACAAAATCAATCACAGTTCCCTGTGCAACAAATGTCATCGATCAACCAATTTAGAGATTCTGAGATAAAGTCGGAGGCTGATCCTTTCTGCTTGCTTGGCTTGTTAGACGTACTAAACGGGACCAAACCTGATTTAACATCCCTTGCTCTTGGCATCGACTTAACGACGCTGGGATTGGATTTGAATTCAACTGGAAAACTCTACAAGACATTTGCTTCCCCTTGGACTAATGAACCGGCAAAGACCGAGGTCGAGTTCACAGTGCCAAGCTGTTACTACGCCACACCACCTCCGCCTTTAACTGTAAGTGCCCTCTTGATCTTGTGAGTAGTTCTTACACTCGATTTGGCTAACAATTATAACTTCTATTTGTTGCAGCGAGCAAGTTTCAAAAGGTTCTCCTTTGAGTTATTGTTCTACACATTTTACAGGTATGTTAAGAAATGACCATTTAATATCTAATTTCCCAAATCTTGAATCATGCTTGTCAAATTTAACAAATCAACTTTTGTCTAATTATTTTTCCAGTATGCCAAAAGATGAAGCACAACTATACGCAGCAGATGAACTGTATGTTTTTTTTATCTCCTTCATAATCTTTCTTTGTTTGTTTACTCAGCTCTCTTTGCGCTAATGATTTTGAGTTTGTTTGATATTTTTGCAGTTACGAAAGGGGTTGGTTTTACCATAAGGAACATAAGTTATGGTTCTTCAGAGTTGGGGAGCCTATGGTCAGAACAGCCCTATATGAAAGAGGAACATACGAGTGCCTAGATCCAAACTCCTTCAAAATAGTCAGAAAGGTAAATCAATGATTGTTGCAGGAATATATCTATTTATTGGTACTTTTGAGTGTCCAGTGTACTAAGTTGTGTGTCTTTGGGGATGGTTTATTTGCAGGAACATTGTGTTGTCCAGTACGAGCACATTGAGAAGAGACCAAGCTTGCTGCAGCATTGACTTCGAGTAGGTTTGTTCAATTATTAGCATCTTTACAATGTAAAGCCTTTTCTCTCTTTTACTGCATGCAAGCTCCATTGTTAAGTAACCAAACAATCGTCAGAGTTTTCAAAATTTAACCTCAAATTTCTGCCATAAAAGGTAACTAAAGTTAAATTTTTTTTCTTTAATGTTTTTAATAAATGATATTTTAGACATTCTGGTGACCAGGCATGACAAGAACCGAGTAAATAACATGATATTTGGTCGCAATAACCGAATCAAATATATTGGCGTTTGTGTAAACCAAAACGTGGCTGAGCTGTGATATATTGTGTATTCAATTTTTGGTGTCAAGTATGCTAAGAACTATATGAATCCATAAGTCATGTCTAAAACAAAATACCGACTTCTTTGGTGATTGAACTTTGTTTTTTTCTGAGATATATTTGGTTAGCATAATATATGACATACAGTTTCCTCTTTAAATATTGCGGCAACATGGAACAGAGTTAGTGCCAATATTTTTGCTCGACTTATTCAACAGGAAAACATATGATAATGCAAAGGTTATCTATAACTTATACACACACCATAGTTTCAAACGATGAATAATGTAGCCATTTAAAAGCAAAGGTTATAGGTTAGCTAAGTTACTAGAGCTTACAAGTTATAATGTTCTGACTTATTGTTGTGTAGTAATACGGAAAGAATGTAAAGAAGAATTTTTCTTATCTATTACTTAACTAGGGTCGGTCTTGATGTATTTGTGTCGTAACTATACAAGAGCTAGATTTTGGGCTATATATAAACTTTCTTAATTATTGTCTTAAGCAAGATGGGCCTTTATCAAAGAGGGCAATCTTCACTAGGCAAAAAACGGCACGTCGTTTAACTGTTCAGCTTAGGAATGCACGTCGTCTTGTTTCAACAACCGAAACTTCTTGAAATGCCAAGAAAAATCTTGTCAGTTGTCACACTTTGGGCTCTAGACCATAAACGAAGGTTTTAGAAAAGGTGCACTTTCTAATTCAAGAAACTCGAAGAACGTTCTCTCTTCATCATTCCCTACCTTATATATATGAGCCCCTTATCAGATCTCAAAAATCAGATCAAAGCAACAAGAAAAATCAAGAATCAAAGTTCATTAAGTCACTCGAGAAACAACAATGTCTCTAGTTCCAAGCCTTTTCGGAGGACGCAGATCAAACGCTTTTGATCCGTTCTCGCTAGATGCATGGGATCCATTTGAAGGACTCTTAACGCCTTCCTCGGCTCGTGACATGGCAGCATTCACAAACGCAAGAGTGGACTGGAAGGAGACGCCGGAGGCACACGTGTTCAAAGCGGACTTGCCGGGGCTGAAGAAAGAGGAAGTGAAGGTTGAGGTTGAAGACAAGAACATACTGCAAATAAGTGGAGAGAGGAGCAAGGAGAACGAAGAGAAGAACGACAAGTGGCACCGTGTGGAGAGAGCAAGTGGGAAGTTTATGAGGAGGTTTAAGTTGCCTGAGAATGCGAAGATGGAAGAAGTGAAGGCGACAATGGAGAATGGTGTGCTTACGGTTACGGTACCAAAGGCGCCTGAGAAGAAGCCTGAAGTCAAGTCTATTGATATCTCAGGCTGAGTCACAAACGATGAAGATGGACATTTGAGGATTTGGTGTGTGGAATAAAACGTGTGTTTGCTTTAAAAAGTTTGTGTGGTCTTTTGTTTTTTTTTCTAAATCATGAATATTGTAAGACTATTGTAATAAATAAACGAATGTAAGACTGTTGTTTCTTTTATAAGCATACTATATTTCAAGCTAATCTCTCAAAAAAATCAAAAGAAACAATCAAGACGAACGCTTAATTAAGTGTTAACAAAAAAGAAACGAAACAGATATTATTTTCGACATGACACATAAAACATGAATTTTCATTTTAGAAAAAAAAGTTCTTGTGAAACTAAAATTGTACATTTTCCACATTAACTATTTGGTAGATTTGAAAAGTAAAAATCACATCTCTAATCAAATACTATTCTGCAACATGTTGGAGGAAAGCAAAAAAAAAAATGTTGAAGGAAATCAAACTTTAAAGAGATTAAGAATTTTGATGATCCTCCAAACGAATTTATTGAGAAACCCTTTTCGATTACTGAAATAGAATGTAAAGCTTGTGTGTATTGTTATCATTGTAGAGTCCTAGTCCCCAGGGGATTGTCATTATCTAGTTATACTAATCGTCATCTTTATCTCTTAAGTCTTAATGACTAATTAGGAGATGAATCATTCGGCTTTATTACGTATGTTTCAACATAAGTTTCTCGGCTTTACATGCCGATATGGAAAGATTGTTCTGGCTATATTACGTATGAGAGAAATTAAAATCTTTGCAATCCAAATCGAGACTGACTGCTAAAATTTAGTGAATATGATTATAAATTCGATCTTTTAGGCAGTTTTGCTTTAGAGATAGAAACTTTTCATTTTTTCATAATAATTTTAAGAGTGAATGTGATCCATATCTCCATGAGCAGGGATGATTTACACAGATTCACTAGCAAAAAAAGAATGGGATGTTTAATTTCTTTTCATGTAAACTAAATATTATCAGATATAATTATTCTTGGGAATGACATTTCTATCGATCAGAATTTAGTTTAGACATATGTACAATTGCAAAAGAAATAGTATAAAATTACAACGTGAGGTCGCGTTCCCAAAGTCACCTAACAAGAAACATTAAATGAGTAATATGATAAGATTCGTGATCGTTCTCAACCTCTCTGTCTCGTTAACAACTTACAAATTTAATGCAAGGCTCCGTGCTTATTCGGTAAGCAATGTGTCATTGAATTCGTATTTTATATTCTTCTACTTGTAATAACCATGTGAACTCGTATTGACCAACTTGGAGTTATATAAACCACCAAATCACAATTAGTCAAGACTGGAAACACAATTCCAAATTACAACTAGCAATTAGTGATGAGTGATAGCTACTTATAACTCGTCTTTGTTCTTATTAAATCTCCAAGCGTCGGATATAATCATCGTATTTTATTTTGTCGTTTATTAACACAAAATTCCAAAAAAAAAAAGGATTACTAAATGATAGAATGGAGAATTCAGTCAATATTAATTTAGCATATATGTACAAAAAAAGAAGAAAACGATAGGATCATGCATGATTCTCATTCAATGACTACGTCCTCCTCGAGATTTACCGGTACTCGACGAACCGGTTCCGGTTCCAGACCCGGAACCTTTTGTCGAGACACTCCCTGACCCGGAACCTCTGCTTCCAAAGTAAAGATCCGACAAGTAATTTCCTATATCTTCAGAGGTATATCTGACATTAAACCCATCTCCTCCCGAACCGAACCGGTTTATCTCGTATAACTCGGTACAAACCAGCATCAGTTTATGACTCAACGAGACTTTGATCCAGTCCCTAAGTTTTGGGTCGGGTATGACCCACGATATTTGCTTCCGGTACGACGCCTCGAACTCGTCGTCGAACCTGACTAACAACTCCTTAGCCTCCTCCGGTGTGATCTCCTCCGCCGGATATTCCGGTAACGACGTCAGCACTTTCCCCCACGCGAGCTTCTCGAACTTATCCGCGTACTGCTTCACCTTCCCCTCGTGCCTCACCACCCAATCCTCCCCGAGGAGGAGCTTCACGTTAGACGTTCGAACCTTTACGACGACGTATTGGAGATTATTAGCGAGGAAGAGGTAAGACAGAGCCACGTCTTTATACGGCTGAGCTTTACCGTCGATCTTGCAAAGAGTGAGAAGAATCACCCACGCGATTCGCACGGACACCGGAGAGGAGTAGAGCTCCTCCGGATAAGCATCCTCCTCTCCGCCGCAAGAGGACGGCAGCAAGGTCGGCTGCCAGTTCTCGAAGATTACAGCGATAGACTCGCTGTAATCGACGAGGAACGAGAGGTAGTTCATGACGTAACGTGTGAGTGGATGAACGCCGCCGCCGATGACCGGCGTTCTAGACGTGTCCTTCTGAATCGCCGTCTCGAACGCCGTCATCATCGTCCTGGCGGCGTCGCCCAGTCTCGTTAACGAGCTGATCACCTGAGACCTGACGGCTGCGGCCGAGTCGAAGTAGAAGATGGTTTCGATCTCGACGTAGAGACTCGCGAGCGTTTCGTACATATCAAGAAACCGGAACATCTTCTCCGGCGAGAGTTTCTTGATCTTCGCGGCGTTTTCCGGGAAGGCGAAGAGCGTTAAAGCTCCTTCTTGCGTGATGTCCGTGAAGGAGGACTCGACTATGTTAATAGAAGAGGAGAAGACATGGTCGGCGAGAAGCCTCTCGCCGAAAAAGAGGGACCGAACTGCTAACTTCGCGGCTCGAAGCCACGACCTGATCTTGGACTCGAGAGTCTCCCAGTCCATCTTCTGAACCTGATGGAGAGTGAGTCTCTCCACGGCTAAGTTGTGTAGCGTCTCCTCCACTATTGATTTTCTCACGGTTTTGTAGACCGTTACGCATTCCTTGGCGTATCCCGTGGAGATCATACAGTCCGCTATGGTTTTTAGATCGTCCATGGCGTCTGAGTCTTGGCCGGAGAATCTATGATCGTCTCCGTTTTCGTCGTGGTAGATTTCGTCTTCGGAGTCGGAGACGCTAGTCGTGGTGGAAGTGCTGAATCTTGACGATCTGTAAGAGGACCGTACCGAGACGCTTTCGGGGTCGAGATAGTCCCGGTTCGCGTTCAACACGCGGCGAAACTCGGACTCGAGAAGCTTCATCGCGGACTGCATCAGATTATGAGCGTACACGAGCTTATCCGAGGACGCGTTGACGGAAACCAAACGGTGCATGGTGCTTTGCAAATGTTTTACGGCTTCAACGAACTCCTCTGCTTCGTGGCGACTGTTGGTGGAAAAGAGGAACTCGTTGGAGGAGGAGGAGGTCCATTTGGATATGACGGTGTTGATGCTGCTCGTACACTCCTGTACAGCTGTCTCGGCGAGCGATTGGTGAGCTGGCTGTTTCTCCGGTGGAGGAGATGATCGGAACAGTTGTTTCCCCATTCTTGAAACTCTGTTTATTTCGTTTCGAAGCCTCTCTGTATTCGTGTGAAGAGTATACTTTTGTTTTTCTGTTACTCAACAGAAAAATAAACTTCTGGTTTGTTGTTTGTAATCCAAGTAAAGCAGTAGAGGTATATATAAAGAGGAATATGTATATAAAATATGTTAAAATACTATTTATATAGATATCCTAGCGTATATGTATGTGAATGTGTAGTTGTGTGGAGGAGAAATGTTCATTAGTCAAACGCGGTTGTCACATACGACATGACATTGTTTAAAGTCAGACTTCGGACCAAAGTTGCCTTGTTCATCTGCAGCTGTGATTTTTTCTTAAGTTACCGTTTCTATTTTAAATGCGATTTAGATTCTAGGTTATTAACTGTAGTTTTATGGCAACAAATATATTTGATCAAAAAAATGGCAACATCTTTATATATAAAATACAGTTTCCTTCTCTCCCAGGGGGTCCACGTCAGCATCCACCTAAGAAAATCAAGCTCTGGCGTTGCAACACGTGTCATGTCTGCACAAAACGCAACACTTCATTTATTCTGGATTTAATTGGGCTTTGAACATTAGGCTTATATTCATTGTGTTGTTGGGTTGAAAACTTACAAAATTTGGCCCAAAGTCGTTTTCACCTTTGCTTTACTTTCGAGAAGCCGCCATTCTTTCTAGGGTTTGTCCTGTTCTTCAAGCTCTGCCAACAATGGAGGTTTGGAAACATGGACTGAGACAAGTCTTTGCGAGTAATCTATGCGTCGATTTCGTTTCATGTCGTTTGCGATTCATCACCCCCGAGCCGTTACAGTAGCATGATTCATCCCCATTAATGAGTTCTTAACTCTTTCGCCACACTACAATCATTCAATGATCCTTATCTCTCTTCGAGGCGGTGAATCTCCATCTATAAAAAGGTATGGTTTCATCTCTTGAGAAACATCCTCACGATTTCTCATCTTCTTCATACGGTCTCAGGCTTTGGCATGAGATTGATCCGCTAATTTTGGAGGCAGATTTGTATGGAAGTCGATGGTCGAGGATCTCGCTAGAAGATAATTTGGTGAAAGAGTTTATATGCCCTTTGCGCAGATGTGTTTGACAATTTCGAGCTGTGTTATCACATTGATGAAGAGCATCCTGTTGAGGCCAAGAACATGTTAAATCAACTATCATCAAACGCTTCTATTAACATGTCATGTCTTTTTAGACATGATTTGTCTGATTCTTAGGTTTGTTAATGTCCTAGCTTTAGGTTTGTTCATGTGTAACAGAAAATTTGGTTTCCTTTTATAAAGTTCTAAGCTTTGCTTGAAATTGAAAATTTGGTGATGATTATATTCGTTGCATACCTCATGTATCTTCTTATCAGATGCGTCCTTTAACAGTCTGGTTCAAACTTATTGCAACTGCATCTGCAAAGGCAAGAGTAAGAGGACAAGGGTATCCGAGGTTTGGTCAAGAGAAGCCTGAGAAGAACGGAATTACAAGGCGTCACTCTTCCTCCTGGATCAAATGGGAAGCTGAGTTTAATGTCTCCAAGAGCTCACAGACTTCTCATAGCTTCAGCTAAGGGTTCAATGAACAGTGACAAATCTTTTTCGTCTTTCAAGGATTACTGGTAAGACGTCTTAAAGCTTTATCCACAAGCCTCAACCTTATCTACATCCTTTAATCCCATTTTTATGCTCATGTTTATTTCAGATAAATCGACCAAATCTGAGTGAAAACGGTGAATGTCTTTTGAGGGAATAGAGAAAGCAATCATGGTCGTCTTACACGGTTGGACAAAGCTCTGAAACCTTTTTAATCATTTTAGCTGTTTTGTTTCTATGTTTCCTGTGCGTTTTGCTTTTATTTGGTGTGGTGAGTCTTTGACATGTTCTCTTTAGGTTTACTTTTAGATGCTTTGTCTTCTCAAACAAAAAGGTTTTTTAGTATATAGTTATTATAAATGCTTCTCTTAAATCATTTACAGTTTGTTCATGAATTTTGCCTTTTTAGTTACCCTTTGTTCATGCTTTTTTCTAAGTTATATAACTGAGCTACAAAAGAACAACTTTTATATCACCGGAACTATTTCTATAATTTTTATTATTTGTAAATTAAAGTGAAGTTTCAATACAAACTATAAAAACCAAAGACAATTAACTTTGTAAAATGCTTACTCCTAAAATGAACAACACCGAACCCCATGTAACATATACCGATGCATTATTTTACACAGCAGCATGCATTACAACAGTGATTCTATCATACATGAGGAGATTGACTGTGAGAAGGCAAATGAGAAGCAACTGGAGTTATGTGTGAGAGATGTATATCATTGGTTCATTTTCAGTCCATCCAATTTTGTAGATTTGTTTGAAATCTTCTTTAACTAATCTTATTTTTCCACCATTGTTCGTCTTGCAAAGCAAAGGGTTTCACTTTCAAAATTTCCAGTTTTATATTTAGTTAAATAAAAATAATAAAATCTATCATGAATAACCTTAAATTCCATCAATTAATTGTATGGGAGTCCTTTCACAAACCAGTGGACATGTAAACCCGAAGCCTTATCTTACATGCCTAGAGTCTCTAATTGTAATTCTAAAGTCCTTTCCCTCCAAATATTCATTTATGTTTCATAATTGTTTTTTAAATGCCAACGTCCATGTCTCTCAAATAAATATTTTAAACAAAAAAGGTTCGTATATATGTAAAAGGGCGAAAAAGTGAAATTTTTATTGAAGTTCAACAAAAAGCTCTGAACTAAAAATGATATAGAACACGAAATAATAAAAACTAACATTTTAATCCTAATCTGAATAATAAAATATTATTATAACTAAAAAAGCTAACATTATTCAAAAAAAAACTAACAGTTTAAATGATTCTGCAACTATATTATGAAAAACACTTTCGAACGTTTGGGTGTAAAACATAACAGTAATATTTATTTTTTGTTAGAAATTACAAAATTATTCTGTAATTAACAAAGTATAATAGTTCATATTTTCTATTATCTTTCTAATTGTTAGAACTGAAATTCTAATTACATCATTCTAAACATTTTTGATAAAAAAATCTGCGCGTAGTCATAACTGAGATAAGTGAATTGTCGTAACCGGAGCACTAACATGGCTGAAATAGACAAGTGTTGGAGGAAATAAGGTGATCTTTTAATGAATACGACCTGGTCCACAAGTAACAATACACACAAAATATGTTAATAATCATGCCACGAAGAGGCTGCCGTAAACACCATGATAGATGCCGACAATTTTTTTCTTTATAGACAAATGAAGAAATTTGCATGTTTTGTTATGAAACAACACCGCCGTCCTCCTCCCCATGATCAGTGTGTGTGATTATTCTCCTACATGACTTTTGCTTTCCATTACGGTCCTTTCATGATTAAAATTCATACTCACAATTCTCCTTTACGATGAGTTGCATGTTTCACTTTTTACCGTTAAAACTTACATTTCTTTTTAGCTTTACATTCTTAAATAGTATGGATAAAAAAATCGCAACAAATAGAAAAATAAGCAAATTGCTTTTAAAAAAACATACGTATAAATACACTATTAGGCAGAAGGAGTACTTTTTTTTTTTTTTGTCACGAAGGCAGAAGGAGTACATGGCGCTAAAATTATATAAAACTCCATGATTGCTTAGTCAATAAAATATTACTAAACTGAGACGAACATAACAAAACCAAAAAGAAATTGATCCAACAATATATTTGCCTACTTAAAAATGCCTGTAACGTAACTATTAAATATCAAGAAACCTAAACAAAGCAACATTAGTATAATACATATTAGAGTCCAGTGTATTAAATATTTAATCTAACTATTTAAATTATTTTCAAATTATCATCCCGCCCGTAGGGCGGGCTGGCCCTAGTATATATATATACTAGTTACTATTAGTTGTAATTTTCTAATAGTTTCATGCACCAAAGAAATGTTGCAAATACGAATGCATGTAATTTTATGAATTCGTGAGATGAATTTTATGTTAATAACTTTATTTACCAACTGTGCCAAACAGTTGTTTTGGGCTACCAGTTTGAACTTCAACCTAAAAATTATAAAAGACAATTCTCTCAATTACATTTTTTGAGTTTTTATCACAAAAATTAATCTCAATAAAAAAATGATAAAAATAACTTTTTTTTATTTTAAAATTTTTAGTTTTTAATTTTTTTTAAAATTTTAAAATCATATCCCCAAGATCTCACATATTTAATTCTAATCACTAAATCTAAATTAGATTATTTAACCATATGGTAAAAATAACTTATTTTGATCATTTTATTCATTGTTATTTTACGACAAAAACTTTAAAAAATATATTTTTTGGGAATTTTTCTATCTTATATTTTTTTCCGATAAAATAACATTTCACTAAATACGATGATCCTATGTGATGCGAATTGTATTACATTCATTGGTCCGTCTGTTATAAATTGATACTTTTATTACGCTTTGACAGTTTACATTTATTTGCATGCCATTTTTCCCTGTAAACAGATATAACGAAAATTAAACAAGTATGTTTGTAACTGTTAATTAGCTTTCTACTGTACAATACAATAGTCAATATGTTAGTTAGTTAGATGATTTATCCACTATTTTGGCAAACGGAGATGTGTGAGGAAGTTTCCCTGTTGTATGTTAATTTGCGTCATGCCGCCACATAAATGAAAAAGATCCATAGACTATACCGATGGAATTGCTCTTACCGACGAGGGATAAAGCCAAAGCCCCCATGCATTTTAAAATGTACGTCTGGTCATTCTCCATGGCCCCTAGTGATTTGGAATATACACTCTAAAGCCGACCGACTTGCTTTCTAAACAAAAAAGACCACTTAGTTTTTATTTTGTCCGATGATAATAATGTAAGAAGACTTTGACCTTACGAAAAACACATACAAAAGTTTGTCCCGCTCGACCTAAGAGCATCTCCAAAAAGGAACTGTATTTTGAAGTTTCCAAAACTTTATATTTGAAGTTTCAATGTGTTCTTCTCCAAAAGTAAAACTTCAAACCTAACTTCAAAATTATTTATATTTTACACTATGATCCTTATGTTTGTCATAGTTGATGTAAATTCATAAAACTTCTATAAATAACTAATACATATATATAAATATTACAGAAATATTAATTAAAAAAAAATCTTACACTAAAATATAAAATTATAAATAAAAGTACATAATTAAATATTAAACTGCAAGCAAATATTACATTATTGCATAAAATTATTTCCATAATGCTCCCATATATGATCAACTATTTCGAAGTAAGAAATGATTCTCTTTATTTTTTATTTGTAGATTACGAGCCAAAAATTGTTGAAACCGGATATCCTCATAATATGTCTGCTGATAGTTTGATATCATCAAACGAAAAAAATCCTTGATCTTTTAAACGAAAGTACAACAAGCAGGGAAAAAGGTCATGAGAAGATTGAATTACGACTGCAAAATGAAGCAAAAAAGTTAGCTTTTAAAGAAATAAAAGAGGAAAATAAAATATTGCTAAAAAACTTAGCTTCTATCGATGACGTTAATATTCGTGAATACATTCGATCTGAACAAGAAAGAATCATACGAAAAATGCGTCAAGAGCAACAACAACAATCATCTTCGGTTACACAAAATTTGTTGAACAATATTTTGGAGATTTTGGAGGTTCCGGAGCAAATTTACCAGACTATTAGTCTTGTTATAATATTTAAATTTGAGTAATAATTATGTCTTCATGTGTCTTTTTAATAAGTTTTTATTATGGTTTTTTGTAATATTCTTGTTGTTTAATTCTAGTTTTAAAATATTATAAATCTTGTTTTAATTTTTTTAATTTAATTTCATGTGTAAAACTTAAGTTTATATAACAAATTTGAAATATTTATGAGATATAAAAGTTTTAAGGATTAAAACAATAAACAAAAAAAATATTTAAGAATTATAAATATGATGTATAATTGTAAGGACCAAAATGCAAATAAAAAGATGAAACTTCAAATTTGAAGTTTTGAAAAGTGAAACTCTATATTTGGA
Source organism: Brassica napus (assembly GCF_020379485.1). Classification (NCBI taxonomy): domain Eukaryota; kingdom Viridiplantae; phylum Streptophyta; class Magnoliopsida; order Brassicales; family Brassicaceae; genus Brassica; species Brassica napus. Next base: position 3,927,146 of record NC_063435.1, on the reverse strand, counting down.
GTTTCACTCTTCAAAAGTTCCTTTTTGGAGAGCAAAAAACTCTATATTTGAAGTTATAGAGTTTCTTTTGGAGATGCTCTAAGCACATTTTTATAAACATTTTATTTTAATAGGATTGATTCTGCTTTATGCAAGGGTCCTAACCTTTTCTAAAAATGTATATTAGGTTAGTGAAAAGAATACGTTGTCATATATTTAATATAATAAAACATAATATTCTCAAAATATTATTGCAACTACAATTATATATAAGTTGTAAGCGAATCAAATATAAAATTATACAAATTTTTATTTTGGGATGGAAATCAGGTCTAGCGTTTGTTTTCGAGTCTCTATCCAAATATCCTGTTGATTTTTTTATCCACGAACCGAAAATCAATAATAAAATGTTTGCAGTCGAATTATCTTATTTGACCATAACTGAAAATATAACAAAAACACTATAACAAGACGACCTAAGACGTTTACTTGATGAAGTTATTAATTCGTAAAACATAAGGCGGCTTCGAAAAGAAAGAAAGGTCCATACTTCACACCGTGTTCCAGAGTAAATGTTCGAAAATAATTTATATCACATCACAGATTCACAGATATTTGATTAATTGAAACGCTTTCATATAAAAAATTATGTATTTTGGCCTCAAATACCCAAAATACTAAAGGAAAGTTTCAATAAGCAACACTTTGCGTGATGCGTAGTTCGTTCAACTCACAATTGCTAAATCAAAGTCAAACAGGGTGTATATAAGGACGGTTTTACCTACATGTATAAAACACCTACACGGCTGGCTACATGTATGTGTTATTTATATACATGTGGGATGTGTCCATAGTGCATACTGTATATATAATCGCGAAGAGTAATTCAAACTGTTATTTATAAGTAGTTGGAGAACATAACTGATATATATATATATATATATATATACATCACGGACTTTTCTTAAATAATATTATATATGTTATCATTATTCATTATTAAAGACAAAAAACAGACCTGCTTAAAAGAGACAATATCCACATACAGTAAAAGTAGGTTTATGGTTGAAAATATGTATACCGTATGATGCATGCCAAGAATCAGTCAAGATAGGAGTAAATGGCTCTTGGAAAGATGATATGAAAATGAAACAAGTGGTTTAGGGTAGGATCCATCAACATGTCATTTTTCCACCAATGCCGATTCAGACCTGCTTAAAAGAGAGAAGATCCACATACAGCATTCATATCAAAACCTTAAGATAGCAGATCATTATTTCAGGTCATGGACTCAGTCTAACAGAGCCAACATCTGATAAACTATGAATATCAATTATTTTGCTAACGTTAGTAGTGAACTAACGGTAAATCATTTGAAGATGTCTCTAAAAACAAGTGGTCTTTGGTGGAGTATAAGTTCAACAGGTTATTTGGTTAGACCCATGAATGTTGTAGACAGTTATTGACTACAAGATAATTCGATTGCACACATTTTATTATTATTTTTCAGTACGTGAATAAAATATTTATAGACCGTTAACCAGCTAACCTATTACTGATTACCCTCTACAACATATTTGATAAATAAATTTTCTTAAGGATTCTCTCTCGTTTGAAGTATTCAAGTATGAATAGAAATTAAGAACGGGTCCACGTGATGTATATAAGGCTGATACTCCTCGGCGTCAGCACCTTAAAAACACACATGTAAGAGAAGAACCTTATGTCCTTATCATAATGTTTAGTTGTTAACTAGACCAATTCTTTTCCGTTGAATAAGTCTTCTACTGGGAACCAATCCGATGTCTCAGTGCCTACATCAGATGTCATCGAAACACATATGCATTATGTATAATTTATATATATATATATATATATATATTCCTACAAGAGATCCAACTAAATGAAATAAATAAAAAAAATGAAAAATGCAGAGTCTGACAATATGAAACCTATTCTTTATCGACTGGTGAAAAAGTTAGCGTCTTAAGAGCCCTCAGGCTTTTCATACTGCGGAAGTTCTGGAGGCGGCGGTTGCTTTTCTGTTTTTTTGTTGTTGTTTAGTAAGTTTTTCGCGTATAAAGACCCGAAAACAATGACCTGATGGAATGAACTTTGTTTAGTCAAAAGTATCAATAGTGTAACGTATACTGGAGTGCCTAAGCTTTTATTGGATCTAATTGTTCAAATTCCATAAAATGTAAGAGAGAATCAAAAAGATATACCGATCCGATACACTGCTCCCAGCTTAGCGGATGAGAGAACCAAATGCATGAGAGCATGATGCTTGCAAGCTTTATTAAGATAGATGAGAAAGGGATGTGGTGTTAGCTGTTAAGACGGTTTAGTAAGGATTGAGATCGGGTTTGTTATTCACCTGTCTCGTCGTCATGATTGCAGCAAATGTTAGAGCACCAAATGTCCTAATGGTGTAAGAAATGAAGAATTGGCTCGCTGTTGCAACCTGCACATTAGTATCTGGAAGTTCAGTGGGAACTAAAAACCCATAGTGGTTACAAACTAAAGTACCATATTTTGGATTTGGACCTCTGAGACTACATAAACGTAGGACTTATTAAGGACACAACACGTTATTGTAATGACTAAGTAGAAGAATAGAGGAAAACTGAAACTTACTGTGGAAAGAAGAGCGATGTCGAGCAGACAATCTCTATGCCGAGAAACAAAATCTACAGCTAGTAGTAAATGACCTTGCAATATAAGTCCTACCAAAAAAAAAAAGATTTATAAAATGATAAGTAAAAGAGTATGATTGACATAAGAAGATGCAACTCTTACAGTATAGATTGCAGCAATAAGTAAGAGTCTCACCAGTGAAACTAAGAACACAAGAACAAAGTGTTGTGTAGAATATTTGGTTGTGTATCTCCATATTATACCCTTTAAAGAGTTTGTCTTGGAAAGTGCTTGTGAAGCCATCAAACCTGTTAGAGGAAAATACACAATCATGGTTAGTAACAACAAAGTATCGAGATTCCTAATTTAAAACTATGTGATAGTCACATGAACAGTGTAATGAGTAACACAAGATACACATACCCAAGATAGCCAGCCATTAGGGAAACACCCCAAACAGTATTTTCTCTTCCTTTATTGTACGGACTAGCATCATCTCCTGCCTACGGCTCACGTTTTCGTAAACAAACATCAGTACATTTTACCTTGTTGTTCATGGTAATTGTGATACTTTTAACTATGGCTAGGAATTGAGGGTAGAGCAGATTTGTACCGGGAAAAGAATAAAGACAGAGCACCCCAGGGTCACCAGAAAAGCTACTAGATAGTCAAATCCCTTGTACTTTTTCTGCATGATGAGAGTTCCCCATACCTGTACATAGCATAGATATAAGAAATGGTGATGCTAAACTCAAATGCCTCTACCGGAAAACAATGTAACAGCTTACCATAACTGGTATCATTTTGGCACATTTAGCTAGAGTTTGGACCGGGAAGCTCACATACTTGAGAGCCTGGAGGCATTACAACATATGGCAAAAAACAATAGTTATAAAAGTCGCCACAACAAGTTCAAAGATAAAAACTGTACCTCATATTGGCATGTTGTGGTTAAGATGTTAGTCACTGAAATAAGGCAATACTTATAAACCGGAGCTACAGGATCCAAAACTTTCTTGCTTGCCTATAAATTAAAAAAGCCAGACAGAGTTCTTCAAACTTTGGTAATTAAGTAGAAATTAAAAAACTCCAGTTGGGTGGTTTTACCAGTAAAGCACCAGCAGAGACAGCTGAAGTAGTGAGACGATTACAGAAAACAAGAAACAAAGAGTACTTAAAGAACTCTTTGTTCAATCCATAAGGAACTCTCATTATCTTCTCCTTCAAAAAAAAAACCCACAAAGAAAGTTATAAACTTTTAACTAGATTCCATAGAACAGAGAACACAACACATACCTGAAGAACACCATAGATGACAAGAGTTGACATAATCCCTGAAACCGCGAACACACCTTTCCATAGTTTGTTCTCCTTCACTCCATTTGCTGTCTCCGGCTCAGCCATGGCCCATCCACCACCTCTCAATAACCTCACTTATTCCTGAAGAACATGAAACCTAGCTCACATTTAACCAAACACGACTCACATAATACAAAGGCGTGCGAAGCTCAGAGATTTCAAAACTTACACGTGGAACGGATACAATGCAACGACCGATCTAGTGAGATCGGAGAAACTTATGTCTCTACCTCTGAAAAAAATTCTCCGGCGACTCTCCGACTAGATCCGGTTTTGCTCCACCGTCCTTCTCTCCTCTCCTTTCTAAAGTACAGTTCGTTGGGGTTTTGTAAGGATCCGCCACGTCATCACACGAGTGAACAATAAGTCAACGAGACCTTCTAGACGAACTAGAGGGTTTCCGTTTAAAGATATATAACTTTTTAAGCTTACGTGTGGCCCATGAGGAACTTGACTCTTGTCAGTACGATGATGATGTGTTGTTATGTCAAAACACAAAGAAAGAAGATAAGTCCTAATCCAAAACTCGTGGTCGTGATTTTGTTTCTGTTACATCCTTGTAAAATGTCTGCTTTATTTTTTTTTTCTTTTCTTGAAGTAGTAGATTTGGATACGTAAACAAGTAAACAATCTAAAGGAGGAGACGTGAAGCAGCGAATCGATCGTACCAAGATATATACTTTCATGTCCTTATCCTCTGCGTTATTCGATCCTGTAGATGGATTCTGCTTTATCTCCTCGCATTCTTTTCGCACACAGCTTCATTAACTCAAGGTTTGAATGATGATAACTCTCTCCCTCTTTGTTATGTGGTTTATCATGTGTAACACTGGCTCTCTTACTTGTACAGGTCGCCTAGGTTTGCAGCTACTAGTACTTGCTGGAGATTGGTTAACGGTTCATCTCGGGAGACTAAGGTTATTGGGAACAGTGATAGCAATGAAAGTCCTCTCAGAGGAACAGATGCGTCTTTCTTTGATAATGTTGACGCGGAACTCACGCCTGAGACTGTTGATTTCTTCGTGAGTGACGCAGAAGGTGATCCAGATTGTCCCACTCAAGGCTACTCCTCTATCGAACTCGCTCTTCAATCCCTACGCCAAGGAAAGGTTTGTTCTTGATGAAGACCCCATTGGTTTATATTAGAGAATGAACAATATATGTATTATTGATATCAGAGTACACAATATATACATCATAGAAAGTAGGGCTTTCACGTTAGATATTTACATAAGACACTTTCCATATATATACTCTACACGCCCCCTCAAGATGGAGGTACTCGAGTAACTCCAATCTTGCCAAACAATTCTTGAAATCTTGCTCTCGAAAGCGGTTTTGTAAGAGCATCAGCAAGCTGGTCTTTGGTGGAAACATGAGCAACACGAAGTGCACCAGACTGGACATTATTCCGTATGAAATGATAGTCGAGAGCCACATGTTTCATCCTAGAATGGAAAACAGGATTCGCACACAAGTAGGTGGCACCAACGTTGTCGCAGTAAATCACCGGCGCAGCAGGCAAGTTGATTCCGAGTTCTGACGGAAGAGAACATACCCAACGAAGTTCAGAGGCAGTGTTTGCTACTGCACGATATTCAGCTTCAGTGCTAGAACGGGCAACACCATTCTGTTTCTTTGCTGACCATGAGATGGGAGTCGCACCAAGGTAGATGATGTAAGCTTTCGTGGACACATAATCATCGGGATCCCCTGCCCAGTCAGCGTCGGAGTACGCATGAAGCGAGAGAGGAGAGTTCTTACGTACCAGAATACCGTGAGATGCAGTTCCAGCAAGATAACGTAGAACTCGTTTTGCCGCTTGCCAATGGTCATCAGTGGGTCTGTGCATGAATTGCGACAACTTATTAACGGCATATGCTATATCCGGACGTGTGAAGGCCAGATATTGTAAGCTACCCACAACCATTCGATAATCCGTCGGATTTGAGAGCATGGTTCCAGACGCAAGAGTGAGCTTGGGATGTGAGGCCAGCGGAGTAGACACTGGTTTAGCATCTAGCATCTTTGTCTTCGTGAGCAGGTCCTGAATATACTTCCTTTGCATGAGGTGTAGGCCAGAGCTTGTGCGTGTAACCTCAATGCCCAGAAAGTAGGATAAGTTGCCAAGATCTTTGATGGAGAACCGTGTGGCAAGGAGATGAATAAACTGATCAACCAACGCATTGCTACTCCCGGTAACAACAATGTCGTCCACATAAACCAGGATGAAGACCTGATGACCACCATGTGTGTAGACAAAGAGAGATGTATCGGCCACTGAATTTCGAAACCCAGCAGCAAGTAGAGTATGTTTCAGTTCCTCGTACCATGCTCGAGGCGCTTGTTTTAGTCCATAAAGAGCTTTTCTGAGACGACAAACATGATGAGGCCTATCTTGATCAACAAAACCAGGAGGTTGAGAGACATAGACCTCGTCTTGAAGTGTGCCTTGCAAGAATGCATTGTTGACATCAAGTTGACGGATGCACCAGTCATGTCGAACCGCTTGTTCTAGTACAAGACGGACAGTAGTTGATTTAATCACCGGACTAAAAGTCTCAGCATAATCAAGACCATACTTTTGATTGAAACCACGCGCCACAACTCGAGCTTTGTACCTGTCAATTTGACCATTAGGAAGATATTTTAGTGTAAAAATCCATTTGGTATCAATGACGTTTTGACTCGGAGCTGGTGGAACCAGATCATAAGTGTGATTCCGAGTGACTGCATTGAACTCATCAGTACAAGCATTGCGCCATCTTGGATCTCGCAAAGCTTGGTTCACTGTGGTTGGGATTATGGGTCGGGTGTTTACGGTTAGGGTGAATTTGGAGTTGGGTTTTACGATATTGTTTTTGGCTCGGGTTCTCATCTGATGTTGATTTGTGGGTTGAGGTGGTGGCGGGTCTGTATTTTGAGAGGATGAAGATGAAGATGAAGTTTGAGCTGGGGACAGGACAGGTGATATTTGTGGCTGAGGAGGTGTGGAGGCTACAGGTTGGTTCAAGGATATAGGAACGGAAGGGGAGGATGATGTACCTGTCGAATTCCTTACAGAAGTCATCTGGTCTCCACTAACATTGCTAGGGATAGACGACCTCTGTTCTGCAGTAGATGGAGTTTCAGAGATTACCGGAGATGGAGTTGGCACGATCGTCTGATGAGGGACCGAGCTCGGGGGCGCTGCTGAACTAGTGGATACGAGTGGCCGGCTAGGAACGGGTATAGCTATAGGATAAGAATGTGTGGGTTCTGGTGTTTGCGGTTCGACGGTTGAGGAAGATTTGGGTTGAGGATTACGGTATGGGAAAGAGTCTTCGACAAACTGAACATGTCGAGATGTGTATATTCGGCCAGTAACAGGTTCAAGACAAAGGTACGCGCTTTGGGTAAGCGAGTAGCCGACAAAGACGCAGGGGGAGGAGCGATCGTCGAGCTTTGTCTTGGCATATGGTCGCAGCCATGGGTAACACAAGCAGCCGAACACACGAAGTTTGAGGTAGTTGGGTGGTTGATGAAAGAGCTTGGCGTAAGGAGAGCTGTTGTGAAGTACTGGAGACGGCAGCCTATTAATAAGGAACACGGCTGTGGCGAAAGCATATGGCCAATAGGTTTTGGGAACACCCGCTTGACTGAGTAATGTAAGCCCAGTCTCGACAATATGTCGATGCTTCCGCTCGGCAATACCGTTGTGTTCTGGAGTATGAGGCGGAGAAGTAAGATGTGAGATGCCATTAGCGGTGAGGAATGATCTGAGACCAATATACTCTCCTCCATTATCAGAGTATAAGGTAACAATCTTGGTGTTAAACTTGTTCTCAACCAAAGCCTTGAACGCAATGAAGATCTCACGAACTTGGGATTTTTGTTTAAGTGGGTAAAGCCAAGTGTATCGGGTGTAGTGATCAACAAAGATAAGGTAGTATTTGAACTGATCGGTAGAAAGAAGTGGGGATGTCCAGACGTCACTATAGAGACATTCAAGTGGTCTGTGTGTTTGGATAGTGTTTAGGTGAAAAGGGAGTTTGTGGGTTTTATTCATGAGACAATCAGAACATGCAAACTGTTTTTGAACTGAATCAACAACTGGTAATGAAAACTGAGCAACAACAGACTTTAAAATAGAAGTAGAAGGATGGCCAAGTCTTGAATGCCAAGAGGAGATAGAGGTTTTGGGTGATGGTGAAGCATGATAGGTGGCGATTGGGGAGGATGGGATAGGCCACTCGTATAGTTCGTTCTTAGTTTTGCCTTGGAGCAAGCGCGCCCCCGTGCTGAGATCCTTCACCTGAAAATGTGCCGGAAAGAATTCGACAGATACTTGGTTAGTGTTGCATAATCGGTAAACAGAGATGAGATTTCTATGAACATTTGGAACATATAAGACATCTCTTAAGGCTAAGGATTGAGAGGGAGTAGGGAGTATAGATGAACCAGTGTGCGAGATCGCAAGACCGCTACCATCAGCTATGGTGATCTCCTCGCCACCGTTGTACGGTTGGTGTAGTGAGAGATTGTTGAGATCACTTGTAAGGTGATGGGTTGCCCCGCTGTCGAGGATCCAGTTACTTGCGCTGTACGGAGCTGCGACGAGATTCGCGCGAGGCTGCCAAGGAGCTGAAGTGTAGCCTGTGCCGGAAGAGGAACCGTGTTGTTGCAGTTGAGAGCATGTCCTTGCACTGTGCCCATACATACTGCATATCTGGCACCGGCCTTGATAGCCACGAGAGTTACCTTGACGATTATCCTGTCTAGGAGTGAAGCTCTGTTGCTGCCATGTTTGTGCTTGGCGGTTACCTTGACGATTGTTGCCTGCATAGCGATTCTGGTTCCTGATGTTGTTGTTGTTGTGCGGTTTGTGCCCAGTGTGAGTCGCTGCATTCGCCGTAATGGGAGCAGAAACTGGCGCCGTTGCGACGGTTTGAAGCTTGACTTCATGGTTAAGTAAGCGCTCATGAACTTCGGTTAGAGATGGAGGAGTGTCACGGCTCTCAATCTGATCGATGACAGTTTTGTAATCCTCCGGAAGACCGTCGATGACGTACTCGATCTGATCTTCATGATCAAGTGGTTTGCCAAGTAACGCGATCTGATCAAAACGAGTAGTTAAACCTTGAAGATACTCATCGATGGTCTTGCTGTCCTTCTTCCAGTATTTCAACTGATGCTTCAGTTGTTTGAAGTGAGCGCGACTTGGCTTAGCGTAAGTGTCGGAGAGTGTGGTCCGGATCTCAGCTGCAGTGGAGGCAGGGGACAGGATCGGCTGCAGGGAGGTCGAGACAGCTCCGATCAGGGCTGAGAAGAGCAGCCGGTCTTGGCGTTTCCACAGAGTATACGCCGGGTTTGTAGAGATGACGCCTTCATTTGTAAGCGTGGGGGGTGGGATGATCATAGATCCATCAATGTGCCCCGCTAGGTCATATCCATCAAAGAGAGCATGGACTTGACGGCTCCACATCACAAAGTTGGTGGAGGTAAGCTTGGAAACGTTCGTCATGTTGAAAGTATCGGAGACGTTAATGGTCTCACTGTTGCTAGCCGGAGATTGTGACATGGTTGTGAGATATAACTTTGAAAAGAAGAAGAAGATGAGAAAAGAGGGGGAGGTGGCGGCCGCTTAAAGAAAAATAGGGATCTTAAGCTCTTGATACCATATTAGAGAATGAACAATATGTATTATTGGTATCAGAGTACACAATATATACATCATAGAAAGTAGGGCTTTCACGTTAGATATTTACATAAGACACTTTCCATATATATACTCTACAGTTTATAAGTTGTGTAGACTCGGTCTTACCACGTTTCTTTCTTTCTTTCTTTCTTATCAGTTTGTGATCGTTGTTGACGATGAGAACGGGGATGTTGAAGGGAACCTGATCATGTCGGCTACTCTAACGAGTCCGAAAGACATAGCCTTTCTGATCAAGAACGGTTCTGGAATTGTTTCGGTTGGTATGAAGAAAGAAGACCTGGAAAGATTAAACCTTACACTCATGTCACCTGATATGGAAGATGAAGATTCCTCTGCACCAACTTTCACCATCACTGTGGTATAGTTTATTAAAAACTTTAATATTTTTTTTTTACAATTTGAAACTTATCTATGTATATAACTTTTAAAAAAAATAGGGGAAATTAAAGTCCAATGTTTCATTTTTTAACTGTGTCCGGACCCGGGCCAGTTTTGCAAAAACAAATATGATATGATTCTCAATAGTGTTTCAGCTCTTATATAGTTGTTGGTTACAGGATGCAAAATCAGGAACATCAACAGGAGTCTCAGCTTCAGACAGGGCCATGACGGTTCTTACACTTGCCTCTCTTGAAGCTAAACCAGATGATTTCAGGAGACCAGGTCATGTGTTCCCTCTCAAGTACAGAGAGGGTGGAGTTTTGAGGAGAGCCGGTCACACTGAAGCTTCGGTAGATCTAATGATATTAGCTGGTTTACGTCCAGTATCAGTTCTTTCAGCTATTCTTGATCAAGAAGATGGGTCTATGGCTTCACTGCCATATATGAAAAAGCTTGCTACAGAACATGACATTCCCATTGTATCCTTGACTGATCTAATCAGGTAAGTAAATAAGAATGAAAATGTATTTAGAAGATTGATAACTTTGGTTGGATTGAGTGATAGATATTAAATTAGACGGACTTCTAACATAAAACCAATGATAAGTAAATTGGTTCATGTATATTATATATTACTTATGCTAACTTCTAACTTTCGATGTGAGAGACTTTGTCTCTAATAAATGTAATATACTCGCAGATATCGAAGAAAGCGAGATAAGCTAGTGGAGAGAATCACCGTGTCTCGTTTGCCTACCAAATGGGGTCTTTTCCAAGCTTATTGCTACCGATCAAAACTCGATGGAGCCGAAAATATAGCACTTGTTAAGGTACATAAAACACCACTTGCTTTAGATCAAACTCTTGATCAGTTTTGGTTAAGACCAGTGTTGTGTTGTTTCTGTCTGAATCTTAACTAGGGAAACATCGGAAACGGTCAGGATATTCTGGTACGAGTGCATTCAGAGTGCTTAACCGGAGATATTTTCGGTTCAGCACGGTGTGACTGTGGAAACCAGTTGGAGTTAGCTATGCAGTTAATCGAGAAAGAAGGAAGAGGCGTGGTTGTGTATCTTAGGGGACACGAAGGAAGAGGTATTGGTCTTGGTCACAAGCTTAGAGCTTATAACTTGCAGGACGAAGGACATGACACTGTTCAGGCCAATCTTGAACTTGGTCTAGCTATTGATGCTCGTGAATATGGTATTGGTGCTCAGGTCAGCCATAGAATATTCAGTTTTGGTTTTAAATTTTTTTGTTTAGTTGGTTATGTAGTTAGAAAAAAAATAATTAGAACCAAACTAACAGGTTTGGTTTCGGAAAAAAATGGTCCAAAATGTAGATGCTTCGGGATATAGGAGTGAGAACAATGAGGCTGATGACGAATAATCCAGCGAAGTTCACAGGACTGAAAGGGTACGGACTGGCAGTAGTTGGGCGTGTGCCGGTGGTGACACCAATCACCAATGAGAACAGAAGATACATGGAGACCAAACGCAAGAAGATGGGTCACATTTATATCTCTGACATCGATCAGCCTTTGGTTTGACCCACAAGCATTTGATAGAAACAAAGACTTTAATTTTGTTAATCAGTTTAATCACACTGCCAGAGGAAAGGCCTCTTTTATACACATAATTCAATGTAAAGCCCAAATGTATTTATGGTCCATCAAAGCCCATCAGTAGCGTCTTTTGTGATCATTCGTCCGAGAGTCCCACATCGGTAAGGTGGAAAAAATGAGAAGCAAAATTTGCATTATAAATAAAGATCTCCTTCTTAGCTAACTTTTCACGCAGCCATGTGGTGAGCACAAAGCGAACTATTCTTTCGCCTTTTACTAAAGAATACCGTGTGCTCTCCACGCTAAGTGGCATACGCCTATTTTTGGAGGGTCCTGCTTTCGAGTGGGCCCAACAACAATTAGTTGAAGTTTCTAATCATAAACCGGCTTTGGTCTAGTGGCTTGTTTTGGTCGAATGGCTTTTTGGTTAAACGATCAGTTTCGATTGAACAAGTCACAATCTTTATTCAATTAATGTCTGCTAATTAAACTTTACGACACGAATTTCTCGAATGAAGATCAGATCAATCGTGATAACGGTTACCTTAAAACCGTACTCATTTTTTGCACTATCAGTCCATTAATTCTTTCATATTCTCATCAACATTTACTCATTTAGACACAAGTCGAGTAAAATCGAACATTTTTCAAATCGAATTAAAGTGGTAATGAAACCGTGACTGGTACAGAAAACAAATTTATTACCCTTGAACCAAATTTGACATAATAACCGAACCGTTCAAACCGGAGTTAGAATCATAAAGAAGGGACAAAAATAATCACCCAGCTTACAATACTGCTCTGATAAATCTCGTAAAATGATCGATTAGCTACTCTAATCTCTGCCTCTTTCCGGTTAACATCGTTTGATCGATAACCGAACTCGAACCGAGCCCAAATCTCATAACCGAACCAGAACACGTTAGCGAGCTGTTACTAACATCAGACCCTTTAAACGAGAATGGAGTAGTCAGAGTAGGTAAATCAAAACGCTGCGATTGCGTTTGAGGAGGTGGGTTAACCCATTTTGGCAGCGGTCCCGCGACAAGAAGCGTTTGAAGAAGCGGTCCAGCTTCCACCACCGCTTTTAATAGCTTCCCCGTTTCAGGAAAAGCTTTCCCCATCACGAGAGCGTCCATAGGATCGAGCTGATGATGTTTATGAGCCGTTGGGTCGTTGAGGATCATAGACGGCTGAGGTTGATGAATGTTGAGGAAGCTGGAGAGTTCTGAGGAAGAAGGAGAAGAAGATCCGTCACGAGAGAAGGTGTTTGACTCAGTGATGCTTCTTGAATTAGAGTTTTGGGTTTGGGTGAGAAACTGAGATAGTTGTTGTCTAGCTTGGTCTCGTTCTTGCTGAGTGGATTTGAGTAGAGTGAGAAGCTGGTTGACTTCTTCGGTATGTGTTCTTGATTTCTCATTAGCTTCCATTTTCAGTGTCTCTAGCTCGAACAGAGTGTTCTGCAGATTCTGCCTCATCTCATCAAGGCTCTGCATCTCAAAAAAAGGTAAACAAAAATTCATATTTATATAAACAAAGAAAACTGCTACATACCAAGAAAAAAAAATGTGATGATGATACCTCTTGATGAAGCCAGATAGAAGAATAAAAGTCATCCATTGATGAGTGTCTGTATTTTGTTATACTCTATTAAGGACTTAACAATAAAATGATCCCTTCTGGTGGGTTTCTTTAACCGTATATATAGTATACAGAATGTAATCAATGTAAAATATCAGTGCATTGCTTGGTTTTCTTTTCTATGGAATATCCTTCAAAAAGTCATTGACCCATGTAGGTCAGAGAAAAAGACAACAAATAAATTGTAAAGTGGATGGTTGAACTTTGATTTAATTCAGATACTTGAAAACGAAAGACCTTGATTTTATTTACACCAAACTACTTGCATTTGCATATAAACTCATTTCTTAAAGCTACTAATTTGCATTTTACCTATTCAAATAAGCATTTTTTTTTTTGAACAATCTATTCAAATAAGCATACGTACCACTAAAAGCAGGGGGCATTGGTGGCGCTCCCAAATTTGTTTTAAGCTCCCAAAATTTTTGAATTTTTAAGTTCCCAAATTTGTAAAAAAATAAATTTAGACTTCTGAACTTTTGAAATCTTTACTAAATGGTCTAGGGTCCCAGACTCTTCTAATTATTGTAGAATTTTTGACACAGACTATATGTAGATGAGTATTAATTAAGACTATAAAAAGAGAACCATAGTCAAAGACACACAGTATAAGATGTCTTTTGTAGGAAATATGGTTTGTTTGTTATTAGTATGGTATTTAAATTCAGAAAATATAAGATATTTAAATGAATACCTAAAATAATGGAAGAAACATTTTTTATTAGTGGTATATTAGGTTTGTTTAAATTTTGTATATTTTTAGGAAATATGGTTTGTTTGTTATTATTACAAGTTTTAGTAGGACTATTAGTGGTATATTAGGTTTGATTAAATTTTGTATATTTTTAGGAAATATAGTTTGTTTGTTTGTTATTATTACAAGTTTTAGTAGGACTATTTCATTAATAATATATGTGTTCTTTGAATCTGAGAATAGGATATCTTTTTTAGAAAATATGGTTTCGTTAATAGAGATATTAGTATAGTATTTAAATTCATATAATATAAGATATTTAGATGAATACCTAAAACGATGGAAGAAATATTTGTTAGAATTTAGAACATTAATTATTAATGAAATAGTCCTACTAAAAATTGTAGATAAAAATTTTGACTTTATTTTAATAGAATAGATATTGATTAACTTATTCATTCCTAATTACGTAAACATTTATCCATTTAATTACCCAATAATTGCAATGCAGCGGATTCTCGTGCACAAACTAACAAAAAGATATGTAAATTCAGACAGGTCCAATTTAGGCCGTATTATATTTTTGTGATATATGCATTTTTGTTTGTATGCAAACTTGATAAAATACTTGTACTAGATTGGCTTGTGGACTGCCCAAGAAATATATTTGATATCTAATGGGACAGTTTTCTTTTTTCCTACCATGAGTGTACGTATTTACTTGTAGACTCTTTACTTGTAATATGTCTTTAGTCCTTACGTTAGCTAGCTTTAATGTCGATCGTACACTCAATTTCATTGTTATGCAAATATTCTTTACGCACATAATACTCAAAACCACTATTATACAAAACATTCTTATCGAGCTTCGTGGTATTATTTTTCATGTTTTTAAGGAATTGCAAAATGCTCCACTTCAAAAAGGAATATTTATTTTTATTTGATAGGTGTACCTCCACTTTTTTTTTTTGCCGGCACCTCCACTTCAAATATTATAAACTTCTACACGGCTCACAGTTTGCTTTTGACGTTAACGATCTTCTTAAATCATATATATATAACATATAAACATGTAAACTTAAACTCTTGTTATAATTGATATTTTCTTAACGAAGAATTAATGATACTTTAATACAAAGCCATTTACTGGTAAGAAAAAACCCATATACACTACTGTAACACTAGTATTCGACAAATAAAAAGACTTGAGAAAGTTGTAATGAACTTAACCAACAAGTAAAAAAATCGAATATATCTATACAAATTTTAGATAAATGAATAAAACACATACCATATAATGACAAAGAGAAGAGACATTAAGACTTTTAAATACAAATCTATATACAAACCCCATCAAATAAACTAGATTAGTAATGTTTACAGTTTTTCTATGAGCTATATATTATCAACTTGCAATATTGTTTTTAGTTGGCCTATCAAACCTTATGGAACTCGTGATGTTGGTATTTTCTAGGACGGCACATAGCAACAGATACAAGTCATATATAGACAATTATCATCTTTCATGACTTGGACCGTAAATTAAAAACTATATTACACGTGTCTTCACTTTTGAATGATTCGTCTAAAAATTCGACTTATGGATACTAAATGCTTTGACTATCAAATCCAATCAGTTTAAACTTATCTTCAAATGCTTCTCACAAAACATATTATCTCGACCCTCCGAACGATTAATTCGTTCCATTTTTAGAATGGTTGTGGTCCACGACAGTTGGCACAGTTTGCTTTCTAACGCAACCATGTTTGCTGTCGGATGGTTCAGCTCCAACCATATTTGCTTGACTATTAGAGCGATTTCATCTACTGTCTATATGAGTGAACAAACATCTATAAAAATTTCAAACATCTTGAAAACAAATTATGCAAACATAAAACGTCTGTTTGAAATCAAACTTACAGCATATAAGAAAAATGATAATTTAACGACTTAATATACTAAAATAGTATGATTTGATCATTCAGCAGTCGTAGGATATTTTGGTTCGATAATTAGATCTCACACAAAACTTTAGTGCTTTTGTTAATGATGATGATTGTCATCCAGTCTAAGATGATTTACATTTTGACACAATTTAAGTTATGTTCATTGTTGGTTCCGGCCAATAAATAAGAACCTTTCGTGATAACAACTCTTATCATTAAAGTCGGTCCAAGGGTTTGAAATCTTGACTAGCTTTCTCTCGAAAATTTCTATTTAATGTTCTTGCAAAATTTAAAGTTTGAGCACTTTTTCGATATTAATTGCGAACACATTCCATGAGGTACACGAGTAGTTGACTGGTAATCAAACCTGTAGCAGAGAAAGACATATGTTGCTCTATAAAATTTGGATAGAAGGAAAATAAAGATAATTAATTAGTTTGTTTGTGTGGTCTTATTTAGTTAGACTGAAAATGAAGACTTGTTAATTTATTCGGACTTTTGGGCTTTATCACATGCTTCAAGCTTTAAGAACCTTAGTAAAGCTATTTATCAAGGCATATGTTTATCCTGATTGAAGTAAGAGTTCAAAATGAGGCTACGAGATGTCTCATATGTTCCTTTATACTCTAGTAAGAGGGAAAATTACGGAGCATGTGTTAATACACTAGATGAAGATCTAGCTGTGCAAAGCCTTTTTTAAAAAAAAAGATCTACGCTGTGCATGGAGATACTATGCATGTAGATGATCGATGTTATGAAAATTGGTAAGATGTTTACATGTACTACTATTAATTTTAAAGAAAATCGTTACATATCTTTTTGTAAGTTTGTAAATTAATAGTAGTACACATAAACATCTTTCTATTATAATTAACATGTAACACATTATAATAGAAAGATGTTTACGTGTACTACTATTAATTTTAAAGAAAATTTTAGATGAGAGTGTTTTTTCAGTTTGCAACTCTTCTCCAGCAAGCCTTTTTTATACAAAAAAAAAAGAATCAGTAAATACCATTCAATCGAACCTTAAACATATAATCTGAACAATTTGAGCAATGTAGCTAGCTTAAACAAAGAAACAAATGAACATTTCATGTTTTTCAAACTCTTCTTCAACAACACTTTCTTACAAGATATAAGTTAACATAAAATCGAACCCTACATACCAAAATTCGAACACTTTGAGCAATGTATAACTAGACAGAGACAAAGAGACACGCACACGCAACTATTCTGGTCAGCTAGGTAACTTAAATAGTCGACTCCAAGATGTTTGCAATGTTATTTTTGATAAGTAAGATGTTCACAATGTTGATCCCGTGAGATCTACGCAAGAGGTGGAGAAAAGGCATGAGTTTATGCACCAAACCCCAAAACGGATCAACCCTAGACATCTCTTGCGTGACTCTGATTGCCTTGAACACCACGAAGTTCCCAAACTCATTCCTCGCCAGCCTCATCAATCTGTCTCCGTCGCACTCCAAAAACTCCAAAACCACCACAGCCATCGACTCCTCCGCCTCAAGAAGCTTCTCTACGATGTAGTGATATATCTAAACTACTTTGTGTCTTCTCAGTAACAATTATTTGCTTCTTGAAACATGAAAGCTATCAGGAGATTCATTTTCCTCTCTAACTATGATTATGAATAATAGAGCAAATTGATAATATGGCCATGATAATCCATTAAATTATTTAAACTTTTTTAAAAAAAGAAGGAAAAAACAAAAATTAAAGGCACATAGAGCGATAACATAAACAAGGATAAAGATAGACATATCTGAGGAGATGATTTAAGGGACTTTCACATTTTCTTTCTCTTGCCGTGATGCTTCTCTGCTTTTCCAAGCTTAGATTTTCGTTGTTTGAACAACTGGAGATAAAGCTTCAACCAAAGGAACGGGTAGACCAAGAGGACAGCCTGAATAAAAATGCCATAAGCAGATCAAAAACAGAAGGCCATGAAGATTCAAGAAAATAGACGTTTTCTGAAACAGAGTCTACAAAACGCTGCTTAAAACATAACGTGCACAGCTTCATTAATACTTAAGCGATAGTCAAGACAAAAGGGTATTGTTGTTGGAGAAGAAGGAAGCGATGAACATACCCAAAGGAATTGGTAGTAACTGAAAGGGAAAACAGAGAAGAAATTTGCATAAAGGTTCCTTTCTTTAACATGTGGAAGCGCTTTGTACATGATCAACACTGCATAAACATTGGTCAAAGTCAACAAGAAGAAACGAATGAAGAAATCTAGCTTCAGAGGAATTACATATTATACTTTTCAAAGCACTCACATTCACCCGCTAGTCCCGTTGGATAGATGATGATGAATCCTGTATACCTGGATGGTAAAAACACATTACATAATCCGTTCAACTCGAAAAAGAATCTGTTTCAGATTAAAAAAAAACAATGATATAAAGCTTGGTGTAGTACCTGAGATAGGTTAGCCAATAGGGACATCTACCAAGGCAAGTTAAAGCATAGTGAGGATATCTAATCATCTGCATCCAAATCAATCACTCAGCTTACACATAAGAGTAATAGACAATACAACTAGTTATATATAAAGTTCCACCTAGACAGGGCTCCATTCTCCTAAAAATTCTCCCAGTCTACTCTAACCGCTGCTAATGGTCCGTTTCAACTGTCACTAGTATTTATCCGCCCTTATCGTAAGTAAAAGACTGATAGAGAAGTGAAGATCAATCAAACTCACCTCGCCGATACACCAAGCTACAAGAGTTATTGCCAGCCACGGCGAATCCTGGACCTGAAAAAGATGAACATAAAAACAGAATCACACTGCTAGCTTTTCTGAAACATCTTCTCAGCTTACGAGTAAAGCGCTTCCAAGAGTAAAAACCTCATTGATCTGTCCAACAATAGCCAAAATGAAGTGTGTTCTTCCACTCCATTGCATCAGCGGAGATAAGAATCCACTCGGTACAATTCCTTTTAAAATTTCGAATAGAATCAATCAATCAGTTCATAACTCATTCACTCCAATCAAAAGAGTGTTACCTATAGCTCCGTGAAGAACTTCAAGAACTGCAGCAGCTTGTATCACACCTGAACCGAATCCAAAACACAGATCATTCTCACCGATCAAAAGCTTAAAGCGAGACAGAGGGATCTCTCACTTATCAAATATCCGGCGGCAGAGTAAGCGCCGCCATTGATCGTCTTGCTCGATAAAACGCTGCTAACGATACTCAGAAGCGAAATCGTCCTGCTCGAATAACACAAAAATCTCATGGATAAACGAACGAAAGAAGGAGAGTCAGTGAAAAACGAAGAGAGAGAGAGAGATACCATGACGAAGCTTGGAGAAAGTTGTAAGCGAAGAGATAAGACTTCACGAACGGCGACGACGACATCTTCGATTTGTAATCCGGCGGAGGCTCGAATAGTGTGTGTGGATAGCATTTTGACTTGACGGCGGGTGAAGAGAGATTTGGAGTAACGTCACATGATTGCGTGGCCCTGAGTCACTCACTCGTACCGTTACGTTGGTTAATGTTTCAGCTAATTAGTTTCAGTTAAATTGAATATTTTCATATTTTACACTTAGGCACCCCTGAATTAGTTTTTAGTTTCAGTTTAACCCTATACTATATAAAATTAACTTAAACATCCTTCTTATAGCGAGAGAGAGACACACAAACAAACGCAAATCCTTGTTGCTTGTAATTTGGCTCTTTTCGTTTCTTGGAAGTGGAATTGGGAATTTAATTAATAATGATATTTTGATAATCTCCTTGTGATTTTTAGACATGCTTGGATTCATATCAACTTGCTTTCTTTTTTTAAACATACTCTTCCCATTACTTTGGGTGGAAAGGGGTAGTTTTATCGACTGATTTGTGGTATGATTAGGACTTTAATTAGTCGGATTATTACTCTGCATACGGATCTTAATCTATCCCCCATCCATTTGTTCTTTAGTGGGGCAGGTAAAATCAGATTAGGAAAGATTATCTGCTCTAATTGTTTTATGCAAATCAGGCAAACTAATCATATGCCTATGGAAAGATTCAGAAAACTTTAATTATGCTCCCTTCTCCAGTTTTTAATTGATAAATAGCTGCTTGCATGCTTTTTGATAAATAGCTGCTTGCATGCTTTTAAGCAGCCATCTTTTTCTTCTATTTGTTTTTTTATTTAATTGAACTTTTAAATATTTTTAAGGAAAAGTTGAAGCTTTAGTCTCTTGAATTGCTCATATAATAAAGAAATAAAGAAGGATATCTTACCATAAGGACTAGAGTGGGAACTGGTCTTTTTTATTATTATCATGGTGCAATTTCTCAAACAGATAAAAAGAACATACTCGATTTTAGCAATAAGATGATAAAGCAGAAGAATACATTCTTTTTTCACAAAGTTGGCTTAAGCTTTACAAGTCAAACCTATTATCTTGGATTGTTTAGTAGATGAATATGCTTTGTTCTGTCATGTTGCTACTTGCTTGGTTCCATTTCTCTTCCTTCACTCTTCAGGGTTTTAAACTTTTAATAATGGATACTCACATCTCTTTGAAGGATCAACATTAATTTATATACAAACTTTCACAAAAAAACTTCAAAGTGTTCATTTTGGAAATAGAGTCCTGACTTGTATTATACATTAGTATCCAATACAAAGGCATCTCTGTAAGAATAAGAGATGTATATGATTTTTTTCACGCACTCTACAAACTAACATATATGAAGGAAACGACATAGGATGATGATGATGATGACTACACATGATATTAGTACAGTGGGTGGTGTTTGCTTATGTAAGTCATGGAAAATTACAACAGTCGTTTGATAATATATATAGGCTGCACATATAAACATTAAAGTGTTACAAATCCTAGACTAAAGACGACCACGAAGATCTACCATGTTCAAAAGTGAGAGGAAACTGATCAATGGCAAAAGAAGATATCTTACTTTCATCTGCATCCATATTCCATATAGACTCCAAGGAGCTTTCCCATGCTGGAGAAGCCAGAGGAGGGAAGTTCAAGTAGCAGCTTTGCTCTGAGTAGTAGATGTCTTTCACCGGTTTGGTAATGCTTTCTCCAGACTGATCAATCTCTCTCCATATGTCATCCATAGAGTAGTATCCGTCGTGATTCATTTTCCCTTTGGATCCTCCAGTGTCTTGAGTAGTTGCGGTGGTCATAGATGATGAGCAGAAGTTTGAAGATGATGAAGTTGGCGACATAGGTCTCTTCTTCTCTTGTGCTATCTTCCTCATATGAGTCCTCCAATAATTCTTTATCTCATTATCGGTACGACCCGGTAATTTCCGGGCTATTTTCGACCACCTGCGTATAAATAATATTAGCAATGTTCATACCAAAAAAAAAAAAGATTTTAGAAAATATTTTCTTAGGGTTTCTCTGTTTCTTGAAGATTTCTTTCTGACCTGTTTCCCCATTTGGCGTGAAGCTCAAGGACAAGACGCTCTTCTTCAGGAGTCATCTTACCACGTTTAAGACCAGGATGTAGGTAATTAACCCACCTTAACCTGCAACTCTTTCCTGTTCTATTTAAACCTACAACCAAAACCAGGTCATATCTTTTAATGGAAGGTCCTTTGCAAAGACCAACCATTTTTCCAAACACAAGCCCTATACCTATTCCTATGTTTCTCCCTCCACCTTCAAACCTGAAACTTTCGCTACAAAATCCCATCTTCGATCTCCGAACATGTGGACAAAGTTGACCAAGAGGATGTCCTCTTGTTCTGTCCACGGTCCTTTACGGTATTCAGCTTGAACATTCTTCATCTCTCGTTCTCTATCTTTCTTCTCTCTCTGTGTATAGAAAAGTTACTTCTCAGTCTTGTTTTATGGGAATCTATATGGCATACTCTAGACCAATATTTATATAAGCCAACTTGAACACTGTTGTTGTGTCTACGCGGTATAACACTCACATTATTAAAACTCTCCAATGATTTGTTTTTATAATCTTTACCGTCCATATGGTGAGCGATATTATGTTGGAGATAATGTGGGGTTTATGATGCCATCAAGCCATTAGAGAAGAATACTTATAAAGGAAATGATCGTCAATAGGCGATGATGCTGATGATAATGTGGGGTCTCTTGTTTTATGATGCCATCAAGCCATTAGCGAATATATAAAAAAGGAAATGATCGCGCGTTAATAGGCGACTGATGCAACACCCCCACTAATGCTGCCTTTTCTTTGTCTTTTTGTGTGTTGCAATAAGAACGCTTTCTTATATTTCCTTTTGGCAGGTCCCAATAGTTTCAATTGCACTATCTCGCTCGCGCGTCAGTAAAATATTCAGCAGCATCCCACAAATCAAACCAGAAGAGGAAATAAGGTAAACTATATACATATAATCCTTATTATCTATATAACAAAGTAGTATACAGATTATTAGTTGTCTTAATCTCAAGGTTTTAACAACATGGAAGAAGTATATATAAGAGCATGATTATCAATGGGACTTATTTGGTGGTCCTTAGAGTTTTATATTGTTATTTCTCCACGTCTGACGAAGGGCGAGCCCAGGACGAGCCCACAAACTTCTTATTCTGGGACTTTCGGACATAATCCTTAACAAATTACTCCCTTTTACGTTTTCTTTTTTGGGCCAAAATTAATAAGGACGTCCATAAAGACGTCCAATACTGATGCTCTGTCTTAATCTCAAGGTTTTAACAACATGGAAGAAGTATATATAAGGCTCTAGAGATTATTTTTTCCTATTTTGTGAGGTTATGATTGCAGTTTGTCCTTTGACTTTATTAAAAGTTAATCTAGATATCACTATAGAAGCTTAGAGCATGTTCAATGGGATTTTTTCTCTTGAAATTTTAAAAATACATATATGTATATATAGATATAAATAATAGTATTTAATTATAAATATTTTAGTATTACAGAAAATTTAACCGAAAGTTTTTAAAACAATGGGGAAACTCTCATTGGAGTTGCTCTTATATTATAGGTCAAGAAAGATAAATTTTAATTAAATAAAAGCATATGTAAAAGGGGTCGAATTGTTTTGGGTGTCTATTAAGTGGCTTTTGTATCTAGCAGCAGCACTTGAGATTGAAAGTTAGATACTTCGATATTGTTTTAATGATTTGGAGTTCATTTAGTGACCCAATAAAGTTTATTTAATAAACTATTTATTTAGTAGATGAGAAAGGCCAATTTAATTTGCCTTGACATTGTGATGTGCCCCTTGGTACTCTGTTTTGTCGACGAAAGTTTGGATTCTTGGCCCTTTTTTCAAAAAAAAAAAAAAGTTTGAATTCTTAGTCCATAATCTTTCCAAACCCTAAGAAAGTCATTGGTAATACTTGTTTCTCAATATTTCTTTATATATATTTATTTATTTCTTTATTATAACTATATGATTTATTGGATTTCATTGACCTTACACAGTTGCTCACGTGTGCAATTTATATGGCTTACTTACGTCTTCTAGATGCATGAACAAGTAGAGTAGACAGGGTTCTAAGTACCTGATGTGCTGGTCCATAGAAGCAGAGAATAAGGAGTATATATATCCTTCTTTTCTCAGCATATATCTCTAATTGGCAAAGAGTTCCCAAGATTCTTCAAATTGTTTTGTTCTGTGGAAAACTCTGAAAATGACCTAGAAGAATATGATAAGTATACTCAGATTGATGTTGCATAGTCGTTCTTAGTTCTTACGTAGAAGCAAAAATAAACCGAAACACTAAAAAGTTTCCGGTTTAATTTTATTTTTATGGGCCGTGAAAAAAATCAATACTGATTTACCAAGGTCACAACATCCCTAGTTACCTTCGATCCTAAAATTAAGCTAGAGCTCTATGTGTTTGTGGTTACTATTTCAATTGTATTTTTTTGTGTACTGTACAAGTTTTGTTTTAATAGCTCAAACCTGAAACATTTTCTTTGTGCTTGCATTTTGCAAAGATATCTTTTTTTTTTGTAACACAGTGCAAAGATTATCTCAAACCCGAAAACGTTTGTGTTACAAAAATGTTTTTGACTCAAACTTTATGTTTGAAAACAAGACTGTCTTTTACAGCCTTCCAAAGTTCACATCTATAAATTCCATGTTGGTGACTTTCAACGTGGAAGTTTAGACAATTGAATTTGAAACATACATGGTCAGATGGTCTAGTATGAACGATTTGGCTATTCATATATTAGTTCCGGTTTACCATTTAGGTAGAGAAACTTGAGAGCAGGAAGTCAGGAACAAGTCCTCTTATTTTCTTCGAAAATGAACTAACATGCATATCTATTCCATATTCGATTCGCAATAATTGTATCAACTAGGTCACTACGAAAGTTACATGGTCGACCTTTGAGTGGCGCGAGTGCATCTAATGCGCGGCAAACTTTTTCTCTCATCTTCAAGCTTCGTGTTCTCCATGAGTGGAGGCGCTGCGTGTCTTCCGCTGACCTCGTCGGAGCTCGTCTCGTCTTCCCACCCGGTATCTGATCAACAAGACAGAGGATTAATCGTCATGTATCGTCAAGGTGGTATATCTCTCTCTCCCCTTCCGGTTGGGTTAGGTCTCTGGCAGAGAAGTGCTTACCATGGTTTGAAAAAAGGTTCTGAAAATGTGCAAATTTTAGGCCCCCTAGTTTTATAAAATTATTCTATAGAGCTAAATGTATAGTTTTAGATAGATTTTCACCTGATTCTGAATTTGACTTTTGTTTTTGCTGAATGTTTTATTCTAATCAATTTTAATATGTGTTAACTAAAATGCAAATAATTAATTTAAGAACCGATACGGTCCAACTCACAATTCTGATTTTTGTTTTGCTTTTGTTATTTACTATAATCCAATTTTTTCCTTACCAAAAGTTAGTTGTTTGTATTTTTATTTATACATTATGATAGTTTGATAAAGGAGTTCATAAAAAAAAAATAATAATACGTTTCAACATACATATTTTATCTATCAAAACTGACAAAATGTTGTATACTTTACCTACCATTATTTTTATTCAATATTATGTTATTATCACTTTTATTTTTATTATTTTTATCATTTGTATTTAAATGATTATCTTTATCTTTCTAAAATACCAGATTATTATTTTAACTTTCTCTAAAAATACCAGTTTTCTACTTATGATTTTAACCTTTACTTTTAAATTACTAATAAAAATGGTTTTTGTATCACAATTAAAATTCATATTTTCTATTACATATTTTAAAATTTTATTTTTAAAATTAGCCATGAGCTCCCAAAAGTTCTAGCACGACACTGGTCTATGGTGCTGCAGCTCTCTAGGTGAGCACCGTCGCTCTGGTGGTTCGTCGGTGAAGGTGACAGGCTGTCAGCTTCCTATTAGAAGAGCGGGAACGGCGCCGTTAACCGCTAGTCTACTACCGGAGTTTGGTGCATGGGTGGAGCGAGTTTCTATGTTGGAGGTTCTACTATATGGGATGGCGGTTCTCTTGATGGCTTCTCTCTGGTTCGGAATCTTTGTTTCGCCGCCGTAACTGTGAGAAGGTATATGTGGTCTCTCGGACCTAGGAGGAAGGGTGAGTTTCAGACGGATTACAGCGTTAGGGTTATAGAGCCAACCTCAATCTTTCAGTTCAGGCGTTTGGGGCCGCGGGGCGACTCTACGGGTGGTGCTTTGACGGTCAGGCGAAGGAACATGCGTGGTTCTTGGACACATCGGCACCGTGAGGTCCCACCGAATTGGATTTCTTGCCACCTGTGTCCACCAGAGTTTAGAGCTTTCTCTATTTAGCTTTCTTTCCCTTAACTGTACTCTCCTTTCTGCTTCAACATTTACTTAATCATGTTATTATACCTGATATTTTCACATTTTGTTTATATTTAAAAGTATCTATTTTTTTTTTAAACAGTACCGACGATTAGTTCAACTTTGAAATTTCTAAGTAAATATAAGATATGATATTATCTTTGTTTGGTCAAACAATAATAACTTAGTTTCCAACAAGAATCAAATCCAAAACAGACAAATTTAAATATATTTATACTTCTTCCTTTTTTTAATGATAGACTTTTTTTAAAAAAAAATTTGTTTCAGAAAGATGTATTTTTTTGTATTTTCTATGAAAAAATTATAAACTTCAATAAAATTAATTGACTTTATTGAATTACTATTAGTTAAAAATTATTAAAAATTAAAAATTACAGAAAACAATACATTTATTATGGTAGTTTAATGTGTTTTCTTAATATGTATGAAAATACTAAAAAGTCTATTTTTCGTGGAACGGAGGGAATACATTGTTTTAAACCAATCCTTACTATCAGGCTGCCACTCATTACTAATTGTTTTCCCTCTTAAATATTGCGTGGTTCTGCTTAATGCCTTAAATATCCTGGTGTGGAATATTCGGGTTCTAATGCATTTCTTAATGAATAAATGCTTCCTCTGTTGCTTTCAGTTTCTCGAATTGTCCATTGTCCAATAGCGAATATAAAAATTATGCACAGCACCACAATCTGAAAGCTACTACATATTATCGCAGTCTGGTTGGTGTGACAACAGCTGTTGCAGTGCAGATGCATGTAATTATAATTTTAAACATTATTAAAAGATTTGTAAAACTGATATAACGGTTAAAATTTAATTCATTTATAAAATAATTATGACTGATTAATTATTAAATACATTAGTGGTTAAATAATAAATTAATAATATTTACATTTTATATAAAAAATATTAAAAATCATATTATTATAGTAAATATAAAATTTATATTTATAAAATTATACTATTAGATTTTCTATAAAAATTAAAGAGAATATTTTTGTTCTAAATTTTTATAATATAAATTAAAATAATATATATATATATATAAATATATAAAGTAGTATTTCTATTATGTCAATATAATTTTTTATTGATTTTTTTATATTTATGTAATTTTTTGTAAAAAAATTGTTTACCTTCCGCAACCGTAAACACTATAGCTGAAAATATCTTTAAATTTAAGAGATTTGAAGTAGTTTGAAATGATTTGTAGCATTTTATATGATTATTGCAAAACACCAATAACCTCTGCCAACCATAAAAGTTGCGTTTGCGGGTGGTGGCAGGAAGCAAGTTATACTTATACTTAGTAGTTGGATTTGATCACTTATATTAAGCTGTTAACAATGAGGACAATTAGAGTACTGCATTTGGAAGAATATGATTAGTAGGTGACTGAAGCAAAATGATTAGTTAAAGTAAATATCAGTCTCATTTTTGTTAATTGGTTGGTCATCATATAGATGTTAGTCCGGTGTTCAGGGACCGTCTAGACACTAGACAACTTGATTAGTTTTTGGATATTTTCTAAATATTTAATATGTTTCTACTTTTTAATATATTTAATAAAAAGTAGTATTGTTTATAATACGTTTAATGGACACTATTAATAGATTGTCTATACACTAATCACGTCAAAAACATTAACCTTAATTTACCGGTGTTAATCGATTTGGTCGGAATCAAGCCCATTTATTAACATATTGGCCAGACTCATATTTATTCTTCTAAAATATATACTATAAAAGTTATCACAAGTTGTGTAAAATTGCAGAATTCAAGTATTGGCCCCTTCTTTCTGAAGTTGTCTTTGTAATGGAGGCGTTGTCTTTGTAATGGAGGACCCAAAGTTCTGAAGAGATTGGAGTGAAGTAAGAAGACAGATATAAGACTGAGATACGTGGACGGCACCACTTACTCTATGGCCACTCCACTAATTAAGTAAGATTTTTCCCCCTTCAATTCTTCTGGCCCCTGACTTGTGAAGGCATCACGCACTTAAAACAATTTAAGATAAGGCCCTTTTGGTCCCATACTATTGTTTTTCTTTGCTTAGATCATAAAATGACTTCAGAATCCTATGATCTGTACTTTGTTTCAATTTGTAATTTGAGTGCCTTGCATGTGTCTTCACTCTAAATGCAAGCATTTGTCATGCATGCATATCTACATGCAATAGGGATTAGCTATAGAACTTATGTAAACCAGACCATTAACCCATCACAGCATATCCCTTTTTGGGAGTAGAGTAGTGATTGTGTTCTTCTCTGCAACTTTCTTCCACAACATATTTTGGTTTGTCTAACTGGTTTGAGTCAATAAATAGCATTCAGGTATGGATTTACATAACCATTCCAACACACGAATTACTCGTCACCATGTACTCGTGCGCATGGATTACATATATTCAACATACACATATGTTCATATAAATTATTCAATCAAGTATACACACGTTTTAACAAATGGACGACGACATGTATAAATATAAAATTCAAGATATATTTTGTAATAAAGGCTTTAGGGTTATCATGGTCTCATGGGCCGGGAGCCAGAACAGGTTAATGATTAGTCCCTTCCTCAGCGGTGAGATCCTCTTACCTGAGATATTGAGGTGCACTTTCTTTATAATTTTTACGTATGTGAAAAAGGTATAGGCATGGAGACTTTTAATAATGTCGAGGACTCTGGATATTCTCGAGATCATTCTCACTTAACATTATAACGTACGCCATGAGTTATGATCCACCTATGGGAATAATATTATACATCAACAATACAATAATAATGCTAGTGCTTTAGAAAAATTAAAATACAAAAATATTCATTTGTCTTTTGGCTATATACTTTAAGAGAGAAGATTATATATTCCTCTATATATAGCGACATCCTGAAATCTTGCTACCGCTAATTATAACTTGTCTAGTCCAAATGCCTAATATTTTCTTTCTTTTTTTAATGCGTAATATTATCTTCTTCTTCTTTTGAAACTCCACTAATCCATCTTGAATAACTCAACCCACACGGCCACACATATCAAACTAGTTATCTTGGATAAACATCGCATTGGATAATTATATTGATATTTGTCGTTAGAAATGCATTATCATATTTGTTATATCAGTAGAAGCTTTTTATCATATTTCACACAATGATCTTATTACTTACGACAAGCAATCTAATATCATATACTAAAAGCACAAAACGCTTCCACAACGTACAATTTAAGCTGCGCAGTGCAAATATCCATATATAATAGGATTCTGCATGCACCATGCACCATGCTTATATTATTTTAAAAATGAAACTCGTGCGATGAAAACAAAATAATTCACGCAATCGTCACTTTACCAAATTAGTTTCAATAATTTCCTTGCTCATCTAGACATTAAAATATATTCATTTCTCATTTTCTCTAAATAAGTTATTACATAGATACAAAGTGTTGTCCAGTTAAGCAGTCACTAGCTTTAGCTTTCGTGATCGACTAGAAAGATAAGGCTTTCATCAGCCTTATATTCTATCTAATGCGTACGATTCTTTTTTATAGGCGTCATATACTAAACAAACCAATCAGCTCTATAATGTTGATACATACTTTTATTTAGATATTTAATCATATCTGACCTTTCGCTAGTGGTATGGTATGTACTCATTTGAAAAAAATCATCTCCGATGATACTCTATTTTCACTAAAATTAGAGTTTAAGTAAATATATTCCAACAGTATTCTTTTTTTATTTCATAATAGAATGAAAAATTAATTTATTTTAGAGATAGAATAATTGATTTATTTTTATTCATCATTTTTTTGTAATTCTAAAATAAAATATCATTGATGTAGAATCCAATTCTGTAAAAAAAAATTTTAAAAAAAATAAACAGAATGAACCATTGAAAATTGTCTAATTTACTATTGAAACTAATAATATCACAATTTTATATTAGAGTATATTTGTTTAATTAACTAACTAATATAATCTGTAAATTTGTATCATTACCATAACCAACCAATTGATCAAGTCGGTAAAAAAGTTCATGCCTTGTTTTAATTTTGAGCTCATACATTTTTATTTACTCAGGATTCACACAAATAACGTTTATAAGACCAAGAACGTACATGTACACTGTACACTATAGGTGTTTCTTTTTAGCTATTGAGATGGAGAATTTAAGGTGGTCCGCAACGTGATCCATGCGTCCGGATCCAAACATGTCTCCCCGTATATTAATAGTTAAGAGGTCCAATTTTTTTATAAATCTATATTTTATATAAAAAATATAAATACAATAAATAAAATTAAAAAAGATCTAAAATTATTTGATATGTATATAATTTTATTTTCATAACAAAATATACAAAATATCTGATTAAATTTTAAAAATATTTTAAAAATTATTTGAATATAAATTTTAGAAGGTAAAAAAAAAAATTGTCCTAAGATTCATAACATTTTTAAGCCGGCGCTATGAAGAGGAACAATGACTCTTCTTTTGTTTTGGCATTTAGGTTCAAACTAAAAATTAGATTTTGTTTGAGACGACTATGTGAGTTTGTTTATGTAGATCTTCGTAATGGAAACGCAGGTATTAATTTTAAATTCTACTTCGTTACACTTTATATATCCAGTAAAAAATGAAGATTTCATTAAAATTTGTATCTCCATGGTAAACTGAAATATATCCAACTAGAAAAAAAAAACGTGCTTGATCATCAAATCTCTACTATTTATTTTTCGATCATTAAGAGAACCAGGACTGGACTGTATGTATATAATTCAATTGCTATGCAATGCAACACAGACTTGGTGCGAAAGCTATGCATCTGTGTCTCTGACTTTATAAGAGATCCAACACACTTTTAGCATTTTGTATTCCAATGTTTTCAGATTTTCACGCTCACATTACCATTTTGATAAATCCCTATTTGAACACAAACCTAGACACATCCACACGGTTGCTTATTCTTCTTTTTATGTATGCAACTTACATATCTATTACAATAAAGTTAGTTTCTCTCTCTGGTTAAAAAGCCAATTCAGCAAAGGCTAATCCAAAATTTTGAAACATGTCATAAATTTATTAAAATTAATAAATTATATCATAGTATATCTTTATTTTTGACAAATCTATCACCAAAACATTTAATAATCCATAAATATTTTATAATTAGTATTCTATTCTTAATTTAACTAAAAATTTGATATCGATCATTCTATCCACAGTACTAATTTAGCAACAATAGATAGTAAAAGTAAATAAATTTTAATAATAAATAAAAAAATCCAGAAGGCAACAAGACAACTATTTATGATATTTTAGATGTTTCATAAAATCAAGCTAAAAAGGTAAACCTTAAAAAAATACTTTCTATTTTATGGTACCAACTTACGATATAGTTTTTTTCTTTTTTCATCAAACATAGAACAGAAAAAGAATGAATTCACATAAATTTATGTTATTTCTTTCTCACTAACCTCAAGTTTAGAAAAATAAAAAAAATAATGAAAAGCATAACAAAAAAATCAATACATAATGAAAACAATTTAAACGAAAATCAGTTTGAATATAAAAAGAAAAAAATAACAAGATAAATTGTTTGAAATACCATAAGTTGACTACCACTTTTCGAAAATACACTTACTCAAAAGTATCATATCATTTGGGTTTAATGTTTAGAGTTTATTATTTAGGAGTGAGATTGAGTTTATAAACATAAATACTGAAGATCAGTATTATTTTTAATTGCGAGTAAAATAAGTTTTAAAAATATGTATTAAATTTAAAATATTATTTTATTGTTTTTATTTGTTCACCCATCCGTATGGCTGGCTTAATTCTAGTTTAATTATATAACTATGCTATTTAACTTCTTATTATCTCCTATTTAAACTATTCATCCTAAAATTTGAAAAATTAAATTAAATATTTAACATTACGATTTTAGTTATGGTTGGCTATTGCCTATTGGAGATGTGTTTGCATTGGATGATATACTGTTTTTTACTATCTGCATTAACAGATTAACTCTCTTTTTCAGTGGCCACTGTAACAACTGACCCCCAAAATCTCTTATAAGGAGGAAGCTTGGTGGTACGTTGTTTGATACTTCTTTTTTTTTTCACCAGGAACTCGTATTCAGCGGGAAATCGGCTAATTCCTACATCAACAAGGATCAACGGTCCCGATCAGTACATAAACATGTTACCTGTGCGAAAACATACATCAACTAGTACAAAATTTAATTTTCATACATGAACTTTCAAAATTTGGTTTTATCATACATTGACCTAATTTCCGTTAGTCAAACGTTGAGTTGTCGTTAACCGGTAATAGAAAACCGGCTAATTCCTACAACAACAGGGACCAATGATACATATCAATACATAAACACTTTACTTGTGCAAAAACATACATCAACTAATACAAAATTCAAATTCAATACATGAACATTTGAAATCTGGTTTTAACATACGCTAAAGCTTGATATTTACCTAACTTCAACTAGTCAAATAATATCGAAGATAAATTGTCTGTCACGTATTGATTAAGTAAGGTTTTTAATGTATTATGTGGTAATTAAACTGTATTACGCGGTAATTGAATGAGAAAAATAAATCATGTATGTCAAACGATTTTTTTTTGTGTGTAATTTATTAGTTAGTTTTTCTCTTTAATTTTTTCTTCAACTTTTACGACAACAGAAAACACTAACACCAAAAAAATGAAAGAAGACAAAATTGAACAAAGAGAAAAGAGAATTTCTTCGATAAGCTAAACATTTTCATTTCTCTCTGTCAATTACTACGTACTATGGTTTAATTATCACATAATACAATAAAAAACTTTACTTAATCAATACATGACATACCATTTATTTTCGGTATTATTTGACTAGTGGAAATTAGGTAAATCTATTTTATTAAATTTAATTACAAAATAAAACTAACACTATTTTCAACAGATTTATTACATCTTTTCTTTCCTTATTTTCACTCAACTTAACTACTTTATTAATTGCATTTTTTTCAAATAATTTGACAGCATGTCTTATAAAAATATAAAACAGAACTTACCTATTTTTAAGTGTTTTATTATATCTTTTACATTTTTTTATACTTCTTAACTACTTCATTAAGATATGGATATCAAGTATACGGTTGGGTATGGATTGGTTCTTTCGGATATCAAATTTTTTTAGGTTTTAAAATTATGCTTTGTTCGGGTATTATAAAATTTTGGGTGAGATTCGAATAGGGTCTTTCAGATCCGGATGGCTTTGGTTTTTATGTATAGGAACATAATAATTAACAAAAATTTATATATTTAGGAATGTCACTAAACAATTTATAAAAAAATTAACAACAAATATCCGCACGGACGCGCATGTCAAGCTTTAGTGTATGTTAAAAACAGATTTCGAAAGTTCATGTATTGAATTTAAATTTTGTATTAGTTGATGTATGTTTTTGTACAGGTGAAGTGTTTATGTATTGATCTGGACCATTGATCACTGTTGATGTAGGAATTAGCCGATTTTCTGTTACTGGTTAACGACAGCTCAACGTTTGACTAACGGAAATTAAGTCAATGTATGATAAAACTAAATTTTGAAAGTTTGCGTATGAAAATTAAACTTTCTAGTAGTTGATGTATGTTTTCGCACAGGTAACATGTTTATGTACTGATCGGGACCGTTGGTCCTTGTTGATGTAGGAATTGGCCGATTTCCCCGTATTCAGCTTGGAGGAACAATAAATGGAACAAAGTATAGTGTCTTGGTTGTATCAAAACTAGTTAATGTGGATAGTAATTTATTTGTTACTAATAAACAACACTACTCCATATGTTTGAGTTCCCACGTGAATAAACAAAAATGGAATGGACGACCGACGGCAGTTTTGTTTTGTTTTTATTTTTGTTGGCCATTGTTATGTCAGCTTTGATATTTTGTCATACTATTTAAAACTATGCCTAGTTAACCTGATATCACTAATTCACTATACACTGGAATCTAAAAACAAAAACTGTTGAATATCTGATACAACAGTGTTTGTATTCATTATTTAGGTTATTTATTGACCGAACAAAATACCAATTTAAAGCTATACAAATGTAATTATCATCCATCTTCATTGAAGAAGAGATGTATGACCCAAAAGAATCAAAATATGAAGAAAAACGAATGTGAGATGTTTGTGTATTACAACAAGCGGTGTATTGATAAATCTCAGTCGGAGTATGAGAGCCATTCGATGAATGGAAGAGAATAGTTGGATTTTATAAGTGTATCTATGTCCAGTGACTCAGACCGTATTTTTTTTTTCCCTTCAAGTGATTATATTATCAAACGATGAAACATACATGACCAACGGACGAAGATATGCCGTGGTTAGCTAATCCGACAGACAACACAATGTCTCCGGAACCTAGAACCCATAAAGGACAACAGAAGCCCAAACAATAACAAACCAGGGCACTTACAGACCAACATTTTAAGCTGAGTAACAAGACTCATGGACCACTGATAGCACGCTCAACAAAACAGAGAAATCTAAATGATAGAGAGTCTATGAAAGTTGTTAAACGGGAATGCCCCTGGCCAAACCACCATAAAACCACTCCCTCCTAGTACAACGAGGATACACCTCAAGAACCAAGTAACACAAGCTTCACAAACTGGTAAGGGAGAACCTTCAGATTCAATCAACCTCCGGAAACAGATGAGTCGTACAAGACTGAGAAACGCCAAGTAATGAAGCCACACCAA
Organism: Brassica napus; assembly: GCF_020379485.1. NCBI lineage: Eukaryota > Viridiplantae > Streptophyta > Magnoliopsida > Brassicales > Brassicaceae > Brassica > Brassica napus. The sequence goes on along the minus strand of NC_063435.1, from coordinate 3,892,679 downwards.
AATCAAATCTCCACAAGATCTGAACCAGCAACTAGGAGCCAAGCCCACCTAATCCGGAGCACCAAGAGCACAGGCCACGAACGACATAAAGACGGATCAGAGGAATCCACGACAAACTCCACCCACTTAGATTAAAACTGAAAAGGAGAGAGCCACACAAGAAATCCAGAGATATGCAACACAACAAAATTCACCAAATCCAAGCACAGATTTCTAAACAAAAGCCTTGTGGCTAAACCACACCGTGAATCATCAGATCCGGAGCTTTTATCAAAAATCTACAACAGATCTAGGGTTTCATTGATTTGATCGAAGCACATCTCTCAAAATTGAGTCACAGTCACAAACCAAACTAGAACCACACACAGAGGAAGAAATACCGAGGTTGTGACCGGCGGCGGTGCTGAACGAGCCACCACGCGCCGGTCGCTCGCCTTTTTCTCTCTCAACTTTTTAATTATACTCAGACCGTATACAATTACATAATAATGCAGCTGATGAAAGAAACAGTTGATCAAAAAATCTCTTCAAGGGACCACATTGATCCACTGTCCGTGAACTCATTGTCATGATAAAAAAAAAGTCAAAGTATAACCTTTTTCCTTCGAGGAAGACATAAACATTTAAATGAAAAAGAGAAATCTATATGATTTTTAAATGACAAAACACCAGTCATGGTTTCATTTCATTGTGGCCCGCACCTAAAAGTTTAACTTTATTGTGGTGGCTTGTAGCCTTGCAGCATGAAGGTGAAACAATTTCTCGTCGTGCCCGTGAGGATGATGCTATATTAACTTCAGTTGTGAATTTGCGACCAAAGCGTTATAAAAATTATCAATTATGTATTTTCTGTGGGTGTGTTTGAAAACATTCGAGACTGTAAATTTCGAACATAAGAAGCCTACGTCCCTAGAATAGTCTGCATAGAGATCATAGTTGCCAGTATATGGACCTCCGTTTTCACCTTTTTGTATCACTGTTTTGTAAGCAGTAAGCTTATGAGGATATGCCAAGTGGTAGAGGTCCACGGATAACAAGTAGTAGTTGAAACGGACGACACATTTAAAATTGTCGCTTTCATACTTGTAGTCAATAAGACTCTTAACTGGTATCCATTAGTCAACTTCATTAACACTTTAAAATCTTGTGAACACTTTAAAACGCTTTTAATAGCGCGATGCTTGACTCGATATACTGCACAAACCTTATTAAATTAGTCCACTTAATGTAGTTATGCCTCCGATAATTTGGTTTATTCGTATTGACAACTTTTAATTCTAGAAAAAGTACAAAAAAAAAACTAGAAACAGTACATATAAGTTTTTTTTGTCTTTTGTAGTTTTATTTAAGTGTATCAAACATGTACATGAATTATATATAATCTCTTTTACCAAAAAATTATATAATATCTCGTAAGTACGTAAGTTTATTGGTCAATTGTACATAATTTATAGGCATATTATATTAGTAACTAGATTAAGATTCACGTCTTACACGGAATGAACATTATCTATACAAATAATTTTTATATATTATTATTTATTTTGTGTTCAGTTACGTATTATGTATATAATTAAATTAGAATAATCACATAAATCAAAACAATACATCTTGTTTATCTACAATAATGTTTTTGGTAAATAAATCAAAATAATTATTTTATTTATTTTATATGGTATATAATGATATTGACATATATATAGTATATTTTAATATAAATATTTATTATTGAGAGATTCTACACATATGATTTTATTAACATTTGTATATTTGTTCTAATAAACAAATTTAACCCATTAATCAAAAAAAAAATCAATATATGAAATATTAAGATCTCAATACATTTTCAATGAAAATTTTGAAATTAACGTACTTATCTATTTTAATTTGATTTGTAGTTTAATTTAAACAATACTAAGATAGATATAAATATATATATATATATATATATATATATGTGAATATCTATTAAATGAGGCTTCATATTCATACGATTTTATGATCATTTGTATCTTGTTATAACAAAAACAAAAGTTAAGACATTGATCACAAAAATTTCAATGTGGGATTTTAAACATTTTTAATAATTTATAATTGTTTAAAACAAATTCAAAATAAAAAATATAAGAAAAAATCTAAATTTTTATTATATGTTTACCGTGATTGTTTGATTTCTTTCAATAATATAAAATTAAAAAAAAAAGATGATACAACAATTATTATCTAATATTTATTATTCATAATCAATAATCGTCATATATATGTTAGTCATATTAGGTAATTTCGTAACTTTTATTTAAGTAAATAATGGAAATATTCTTTTGTGCACTTTTATATAATCAATTTGATAATAAGTTTAATTAAATATAATATATGTTTAGATGGATCAACCTATATCATAAAAATCATCATTCTGATAACACGTGTCTATGAAAAAATATTATAATAATTTTTAATTAATATATAAAGGATAGTAAATAGAAATATAATGACATAAAAGGATCACTAAGTCGATGATCTTCCGATCTAATAACATTATGAACTTATACAAAAATGTACACCAAACTTACTAAATTGTAACGTTTTTATTACTTAATATTCTTTAAAAAATACAAATAACACGAAGGTCCCATAAAACTGAAACTTAGTGGTCTTCTAATTTGAAAAAGCTGAAATTTTGAAAATTCTTCCAAAATCTGATGTTTCTTTTCGGGTAGCCTTCAAAACCTAATGTTATTCTCTATTAGAGATTGAATTAATTACCCTAGTTCAAAATACAAACATTAGTCTAACAATGAAATGATTAATTACTTATTCAAAATCTCTACCAAACCCCTTATACAAAATTTCAAATTTGAAAAATACTCCCCTAAAACAAACTCCCAAAATAATAGAATTAGCCAATTAGGTATGACAGGAATTTAAATGACATTGACTTTAGAAAATGCTTTTCTACTGGCGTAAAGTAAGAGCTGATATCAGAGTAACCAGAAGAGAGAGATTGAGACCAAAGTTTTATTTGTTGTGTAGTCATTTGTCTCTCGCATCCCATTTTTCAAAAAACTCCCCTCTCTCCTCTCCATCACTCTTCTTCATTTTACTTTCTATAAATCCAAAACTCATAAACAAAAGATTTTTGTCTTTCCATCAACATCACTTCCCTCATAACTCTCCCCCAATAACTCTCACTTCGTGTTCTTCCTCTGTTTTCATTCCATCACTTCCAACAAACAAAAAACACAAAATAATGAGTTCAAGAGCGTTCAGAGCAACACCAGATAGCAACTACTTGGTCCCCAGGAGATCTAGAGACCAACAAGACACCAGTCCTGACCGGAACCGGATCTGGACTGAGCCTCGTCATAAACCGACTCTTAACCGGAAAGTCCCTGTCGTCTATTATCTCTGCCGGAATGGTCAGCTCGACCATCCTCATTTCATTGAAGTCACTCTTTCTTCCACCGATGGTCTCTATCTCAAAGGTAATAACTAAACCCTTTTGAAGTTTTCTCACATCTTTTCTTGATCCGCAACCGAAAAAGACATGCTTTTCAAAAATAAAATAAAAAGTTGCTTTTTGAGTTCAAAAGGTTTTGAAACTCTCTTTTCTCTTTGGCTGTTTACTCTTTATTACTATTCCTGGAACAGAACAGTGATAAAGGTGGCAACTTTTCAAATTGTATCTTCAAAAACTTTCTAATGTTATTCCAACTCTTTTCAGATGTGATAAACCGTTTGAATGATCTTAGAGGGAAAGGCATGGCAAGTCTCTACTCTTGGTCTTCCAAAAGGTAACCGTATCTCCTCCACCGTCGATTCTATTTATTCATCTGCCTTTTTAAACCTAAACCGTCCGATCTTCTGACATTTCAGGAGCTACAAAAATGGATTTGTGTGGCACGACTTGTCCGAGGACGACTTCATCTTCCCTGTTCAAGGTCAAGAGTATGTACTCAAAGGCTCCGAGGTTCTTGATTCTTGTCTCCTCTCTAACCCCAGGAGCCTCCTCGGAACGACGTCGTTTAGAGATACGAGCTCTCTAAACCCAGAGAAAAACTCCAACTCCGTCTCGCCGGCGAGTCGCCGGCGAAACCAGTCGTGGAGCTCTATCGATCTCAGCGAGTACAAGGTCTACAAAGCAACAACCGAGTCTAGCGCCGAGTCGACTCGCAGAGTCGCCGCGGACGCTGCCACGCAGACGGAGGATCGAAGGCGGCGGAGAAAGCCGGCGAAAGAGGAGGAGGTGGAAAGTCCGGCGAGATGCGAGAATCAGAGCACTGAGCTGAGCAGAGACGAGATTTCTCCTCCGCCGTCGGATTCGAGCCCCGAGACTTTGGAGAATCTGATCAAAGCAGATGGACGGCTGATATTGCGTCAAAACGAGAGCGCCAGCGAACATCGGACGGTCGAGAGCTTGTCGAGCGGGAGGATGAGGGCTTCGGCTGTGTTGATGCAGCTGATCTCGTGCGGTACGATGTCGTTTAAGGAGTGTGGGCCTGTTTTGTTGAAAGATCATGGGCTGTCGTTGACTGGGCGTACGGTAACGCGAGGAGCAGGGGATAACAGTCTGGAGAGGGCAGAGAAGGAGTTAGAGAGTTTTGGAAGGGTAAAATTGGAAGATAAAGAGTATTTTAGCGGCAGTTTGATTGAGACCAAGAAGGAGCTGGTTCCTGCTTTGCAAAGATCCTCTTCTTACAATGCTGACAGGTAAAAATAAATTAATGGATTTGAAAACGTCGAGCAGTTCACTAGCATTGATAAGAAACGGCGCGTAGTCTGCTTTCGTTTTGTTATATTTACTTCCTGTACATGCCCAATAATTGGTTATGGCGTGGGTTGATTGAAGAGCTCAAAATGGTAAAAAGTAGAGAAGTACGTTTTGGTGTGTCTTTCAAACATGTCTTCATAGTAGATTTCTTTTCAACACAAATATGAGATATATGTGAATGTTATAATAATAATTCAATATGTCATTATGTATTAGGAGTTCAAGAATGGGACCAACGACTGAGAAGGATGAAGAAGAGGCGGTTCGAGCAAAGTGTATTCCTAGGAAACCAAAGTCGGTGGCTCTAAGGAACAATGGTGTGCATCAGTAACAAAAATCTGCAATGAAACGGCACGGAGTCAGACAAGCTTATTGTGTGGGTTTAATAACAAAGAAATGAAGAATAGGGAATGATGAGTAGTTGTAACTTGTAAGCATTGTAATATGTGTAGGTAACTACTACTAAAAACCCCAGTGGGTGCCCAAAAAGTTAAAGAGTAAACATGATGGGTACATATAAAAATCTTGTAGTTTGAGCCTAGGTGTACTTTGAGGTTAATTTCAGACTCGTTTTATTTTACCTCATAAGTTATTGGGAATCTCGCTTATAACTCTCAGTTAGATTCAATTGACAACTCTGTTTGAATGTAATATTTTTTACAGTTTAGCATATACTTATAAATTTACAAATTGACTAGTTTGGCGTGATTTGTTAGGGGAGTCAAAATATTTGTTACTGGAAATTACCTCGAAATCATAATTGTATATGGAATAAGTGCCATCGAAATGTGGTAAAGTGATATTTGTCCTTGAGATTATAAAACAGCAAAGAGTCAATGTTGGGGTGATGCCTTGAGGTTACAAATTTATAATTCAGAAAAAGTATGTGACTTTTAATTTTAGCTTATTCGTACCCTTTTGGCGTCAACTCCGATTTCAAATTGTAGCATGTATAAATATTTTAATAATCATACCAATAGAAATTTCAATAACCAACAATGTTGTCTTTTGACTTTGAAAACTTAGAAGTTTCCATTTACCTATATCTAGAAGTCTTCAGTAGCACTGCTTTTCAAAGTCTTCTTTCATTTATATCATAGTAAATTTCTATGTCAAAGAAAGAGATACATTAACCCCACAATAGCATTTACTAGAGTGGACATCCATTATACTTACAACATGAACCATGCTATCAAATAGTGAAACAAGACAACTATAATTAGTGATTAAATAACATAAAGGATAGAAACAGATGACTTTGTTTGGGTTAGCTTCTTTGATCTTTAGTGTCAAGATTTATACTTTTTCCAGTTTCCTGTCGAAAATGACATGAAATATAGAGTTATTCGTTATTAACATATTCTAACTCATGTATTAGTAACTAATATTGGGTTAGATTCCTACACTTTTGATGGATCACCATCAAGAGCGAGTTCGGCTATTCCTCATGCATGAGGTACACATTTCAAACAACCACCCACATGATATGGAGGGAAAGCAATCGTAGAAGGCATGGAGAGAACTCATTACCCTCGACGCAGCTCAGCTCACAAAAACCATAGTCAAAACAGTCAGGAACTGACTTTCTACCATTCGAAGACAGGGGATCGCAAGTATGATGAAGGCTTGAGAATTTGGTTTGGCTCCAGAGTAGACTAGGTTTGGCTCCAGAGTATACCTTATTCTACATTATAAACACCATCGTAGCACTTGATGTACATAAGGTTTTTTGATGAATACAATTTAACATTCATTCAAGAAAAAGAATGTTGGATTAGATCCTAAGGTTCTTGACCAAAAATGTATAGAGTATATTGCTATATAGGACATGGATCAATCTTTTCCCTCTCTCGAATTAGACACCCGTTGTAGACATGATCATTTGCTAAATACATATCAATTCATATACTGTTTGTAGTTTTTCATCAATAAATTGAAAGAAAACTAAATAATCTTTTGCACAGGAACAAAAAGAAACTGTGCATAATCTTAGTCTGTTAAACAGTCAGACTTGTTGCTGTACATTCAAGATTAGATAGAGACCATACAAATACATATAGATCTTGCAGTAGGCGAGTGACTTCACTGGAGTAAAATCATATTTTGGTTAAAAGACCTGTCATTGCGTGTACTTCACCGGCGCATATCCAGTACCATTACAAATCGCCAAAAGCTGACAAGGGTGTTAAAGAAGAAAACCAACGTCAAACCTGTTCATCCTGTTAAATCTTTTACCCTTCTAAATGATGACAAAAGCTTAGAAAAACTTACCGGAACAGAGTGCAAAACCGACGCAACTGTACCGTTCCCAACAGAGTTCAAGTACCGCTCAGCGGAAACAAGGGACCGGAACCGTTTTCCCGTTTCTTGCTCTGTATAATACTGCAACGAACCAATACAAATGGTTAGTGATACTTCTTTGTTCAATCCTTCTTACACTTAACTAGCCCACATGTGAAACTTGCTGATTCCTTTTGTCAGTCATAAGCACCTTATCAATACTACGAGGGGAGTTTCTCCTCGGAACCTCCTTAACGGTCCATCCTCTAGGCAAACGGAAATCCTTGGAAGCAACGCGATTACCCTGCAAATTCCAAAACACGGTGATTTCAGACAAGAACCCCCCCATATGCTTGTCCACATATCAAATAGAGACCTGTTCGGTTCTGCGTTTCTCATAAAACTTTGGACTTCGAGACAAGCGTCTGTCGTCTACTTCTCCAACCAAGTGTCTTTGAACAGATACTAGAGATGAAATCTCTCTACCACTCCCTGGCTCGTTAAAGCACTGACACACACCAAAAAAGGAAAGATGAGATTTTTCTTCACTCTACGATGGCAAGATCTGGGTCACTTACGGTATCGACACTGCCTTTCGAAGTGGGGTCCACGATGTACAGCTGGGGTTCGCGACGGTGGCGCGGCGGAAACTTGACGAGAGGGACAAGGTCCTGTGGAAGACTCGTCTGCATCTCTTTTGGTTGCCGGGTGTAATGTAATCCAGTAACCCGAGTGAGGTTTAGTAATGGGTCAAGCTTAGCCAATACACACTCGCACTTTATGTAGTACGTCTCGTACTCCTTTTGTCACTGGGACCCGGATAAAGCACAATCCATTTGTCTCGCTCACTCAAATTAGCACTTGTCAAAATATTATGTCAACATAAACATTAGGAGAAATTAAATAATTACATTTCGTTCAGTCACATTAACACTTGTCACAATAAAAAGTTTGCACAAAATATTATGAGAAATTAAATATTAGTATTATCCCACTACTATATAGTCTATAGCATTTATGAGCTGAGCGATTTTTATCACGTAGACAAGAACAATTACATCATTACTTTCGTGATTATAAATTTATAACCATAACTCCTTTGTGTTTTTTCCGAAGATAACTCTCCAAGATATGTCTTCCAAGCAATAACAAAGAAAAATGTGACACAAATTTGGTCCCAATTATACACTTCCATTGCACATAAGACATGATTAGTGCTGATCATGTCTCCATATCAATTCCAATTGCACTAAAAATCACGACTTTATTCTTCTTGAGACCAAATTTTCAAAAAGGTTTCACATTTTTGCTTCAAAAACAATCAGCAATCAGAAAAATCTCAGCTTTGACTTACAGTTTCAACACTGCCTTTGCTGCCACGAGACGACGATCGCTGCCGTTTTAGCGGGTCAAGAAACCAGGCACACTTTATGTAGTACCCTTGTCACTAACACGCAAACTTGCACTTGGCAAAATATTTTTTTTTTCCGAATGAATGTAAAATTATATTCAAAAGACATTGGTTGCTCAAAGAAAAATTCAAAGACATTGTTACATTGCATCTAGTGCTTCTATAGTTTCCCAAAAAAAATTAAATTGGAAAGTTTAAAAAAACAATAAAAGAAGATCCTAATTGGTTGGTCTTGAGCCCACTTGGCAAAATATTATCGCATAAAACTATCTGAAACTACAATATTATCCTAGAAAAGATTAGATTATGCATGTCGAATTGGTTTTTTAAACATTAAGCTGCCAAACTTAGCTCAAAAATTAAATATTATCCAAAACTAATGGAATGTTCGATATAAAAATAAACTCCAAAAGATAAAATAAAAAAGTAGAGTGATGAATAAAGTAGCTAGAGACTAGCTTGAAAGTTGGACGACAATGGGAGTCCTGACGTAGTGTTTTGAATCAGTCCACGTCAGCTCTCCAAAGACGTACCCTAAAGCCTTCTCTGACGTGGCCCCGATAGTCATCTGAAACATCTTCTCCTCACCAACTTTGCTGAACGTGAGCTGTTTCGGCTCTACGGAGACTTCAACTCCAAGGGGCGCATGGAAATAGGATCTGTACGTGGACGGAGGTCCAACGTTCGTGAGCTTACGAGTGATTGTAACAGAGTCCGTGAGCTTAGGGACAGTGATCGAAGGGTAGTTGAAGTCCAAAAGATTAGCTCCTTCGCGGCACGTGTATAGCGGATCATCGGCAAAGAGTTGAACTACCTTGTTCTCGTAACCAATGGCGCAGAGGAAGTCTAAGTAGTCTCCAGTGTTGAGATCGTAGACAAGGCCAGGGTGGGAAGCTTTATTGGGCTGAACATGGCCTGCGCCATACCCAAAAGGAGTTGCTTTGTGGAACGTTGCATCAACCATTGGCTTTCGAGTGTTATCTCTAGTTCTTGAAGTAGTCATGATGGCGGAACGGATCGCGGCGGGGCTCCATTGAGGGCGGAGAGTCTTCAAGAGACCGACGATGCCGGAGATGTGAGGACAAGACATGGATGTTCCCGATTCGACGTTGAAAGGAGTTCTACGGTTGTCGGATTCTATGTCTGTAGGGCCTGTGGCTTCCGTGTAGGCGGCTACAACGTTGACACCCGGTGCGGTTATGTCAGGCTTGAGGATTCCTGGTGTGATGGTGTTGGGACCTCTGGAAGAGAACGAGGCCATGAAAGGAGCTGGCTTCGTGTGTAGCTGAGTGTTGGGTGCAGTTATGTAGCCTTTGGGGTCTTTTGTGGAGTTTAGGTATGAAAACACAGCTTCACCGTCTTTGTAATTAATCTGAGAAGCGGGAAGAACATGAGCGTCGGAGATGATCTCGTTTCCACTCGCCTTGTCGTTGCATAGTATCATTCCTACAGCACCAGCAGTGGCTGCTTGTTGTCCCTTGTCCACACGTGCGTTGTCTCCTCTTAGACACACGACGATCTTGCCTTTTACTTTCTCCGGGTCTAGGCTATCTTTCTTGCATAACAATCTATACATATTCAAACACTAGTTAATACGTACTTATGTTATTAGTTTATTACATGCATTACGAAAAATATGGACATAGCTTTTACTTACGCTTGTAACGCTGACGCATTGGCTGCTTTACCGTCAGCGGCACTGATCAGATCGTACATCTTGTTTTCAGGCAAAGGCGTAGAGAGGCTTGTTCCCTGCGTTCAAACCAATACTTGTAGCACAAGGAATAAATAAATATTGGACTATTATTAGGTTAAGATCAAAACCTCGAAGCGTGAGCCGTTGCTGAGCTCTACAAATGCTTGAAACTCCCGATCCATGGAGCTAGCTCCGACGGTTATAATCCATGGTGCAACGTTAGAGACCGTTCCAGGTTTAGGCCCCGAGTTACCAGCAGAACACACAACCGTCACACCGTTCTTGACTGCTACGAAGGAACCAATGGACAAGCCATCATTCATATAATCTCCTGCATCCCCGCCCACTGAAGCCGATATAACATCCACACCGTCACCGATGGCTGCATCAATCGCTGCCAAGATATCAGCATCAAAGCATTCGGCACCTTTAAAAGGAGGCCAGCACACTTTGTAAGAGGCGACTCTCGCCTTAGGAGAACCGCCACTAGCCGTACCGTTGCCAAGTCCAAATACATTGGCTCCGGGGACAAAGTTTCCTCCCGCTGTGGAGAGAGTATGGGTGCCGTGACCGTCGAGGTCACGAGGGGTTTCAAAGGTAGAGTTGGAGGGGAATTTTGCGTACGCTAAGTAGCCTTTGTTGAAGTATTTTGCTCCAATGAGCTTCCTGGTTACATGTGATGAATCAAACAATAATAAAATAAATTAAAATAAAGTTGTTGATAGTAAGAGAGATTATGTGAACCTGTTGCAAGGAACATCACCGTGGCAACTGCCTTTCCACCTAGCTGGAACATCTCCATACCCTTCATCGCTGAAGCTTTTTGACTCAGGCCACACACCTTCATAAATATACATATTTTAAATCTTCCAAAATTTACAAAGAACAACATAGTAAAATGTCCACTACACCAAATATTTTGCGACTGTTTTTTTAAACTAATATGATGCATTAGAATAACTGTAACCGATATAGCCATAGAGTTTGTTAAAAGTCTGATGGAAACAATAGAACTTTTGAGATGGTCTTGACGGTTATAATATACATATATAATTATTATGAAGCATGATTGTAATAGATAGACTTCGACTTGTGAGCAAATCACACTATTTCTTTGGAAGTTTACCTGTGTCAAGATTAGCGATGATTGTGTCTTCTCCAAACCTTGCTTTCTTCCACAGAGAAGACTTGTGAACGACTCCATGTTTCTCAAGAAGCATGAAATCCCATGAATGAGTGGTATGCAGTTTCCTTCCTTTGTTTAAGAATATAGATGCTACATTTGGATGCTCTACATTTACAAAAAAACTTATTAATATTTTTGGTAGGTGAAACCAAAGGGACTGAGAAATGCATCCATAATCTTAGGATCGATGATCTTACTGGCGATTTCTGAAGCTTTTTTGTCGTCAAGAACAGCGGCGAAGCCATTGATATGTCTTTTGTATGAGTAAAAGATGGCGTCTTCTGCACTTTGATGGCTGCAATATTGAGAGGCGGTTTGTTTCATGCAGTGTTGAGAAATAATTAAATGATCAAACACCCTTATTTTTTAGGATGATACCTTCCCAAGAAAGAGGCGAGAAAAGTGCGATGTGAATGAGCAACACGATCTAGATGAGCTTGAGAGAGGAGAGTAAAAGGATGGGCGTGAGATCCCAAATACACTATATAGGACTGTACACACAATTAAACAATCAAACATGTTCATATTAATTTGTAAAAGCAACGTAAATATAGAGAAAGAGATGACCTTCTTAAGAGCAAACGCATGTGAGTAAAAGAGAGTGAAGATGATGAGAAGAGTTAAACTTTGGAGGCACATTTTGTATTGTGGTTAAATGTTACTCAAGTATCTTCTCATTACACACTCTCATATACAATTTTTTTATTTTTTGCATAATTCTCTCTTTTCTCTCAGTCTATATTTGGAAGATGGATAAAATCACGCACAATCTTAACTTACTATCAACGATTATTTGAGTGATTTTGGCAAAAAATGTCGGCTCTCCTTTTCATTTTTTTCCATGTAACTGAAAAGAGAGTAATAGGATCTTCCTTATTCTCTTTCTATTTTTTCTCCCCATCTTTTGGAGTTACGTTCACCACAGATTTTCTTTATAAATATTTGTAACCAAGACAGGGATTTTTCTTCTTTTTTTTTTAAGCAAGACAAGACAGGGATTTCTATGACATTATTAGTACAATAAAAGAATATAATTTCACAAATTTGGAACTAAATACATATGAAACATAAACCCATCGCTATTAATGTTTTGTTAGAACATCTCCAATGTAAAACTCTATTTTTTCCTCCAAAATGGAGTAAAAGTAAAAATGGAGTAAAATTGCTCCAATCCTACTCCATTTTCTATTCTATAATGGAGTGATAAACAAACAAAAAATAGATTACTCTATTTATAAATTTCACTATAAAATAAAATATTGAGTTGGGTTGGACCATTCCTTACTCCATATTCATTTTTACTTTATTTTAGAAGAAAAAATGGAGTATGGATAGAGATGCCCTTATCCTCTCGACTTGGCTATCGATGTTTTCAAAAGTATTAAAACTATATAATAATATATACTTGGAAATAATACAGAAGAGAAACGAATCAATCCGTTGCGTTATATGGAATAGAGTCAACGGGGCCGTTCGAGACTAGTATTGGGTTTGAAATCGCACATTTTCAGGTCTAACAAATCATACTAATAATTTTAAATAAATTTGAGAATATAATAATATTTTCCCAATGCAAATATTAAGCAACTAGTGTTGATCATGGTAAAGTTTTGCTAATAGGATCAAACAATTTTGTAGAGAATAACCAACAATAATAAAATTTCATAGAAGTGTAAATTTTATTTGTGATTGTTCATTGTTCGTATGATCTGGCGTACGAAGCAAAACCGAAAATTGATAGATATAGTGAACAAAAAAACGAAACTAAAGAAACAAATACAAAACAAGTTGTCATATCATATGGTCATATGACTTTTATCCATTTACACGTTTGTTGGTAATCCTATAAATCACCAACCATATAAACTTGTGACTTGTCCAGTCATATAAACCGTTTTATAATCGACCCCCCGAGGCTGTGAAAATTAGAACAAGGGTCGGTAGATAGTGTGAAAACAAGAATCTTAAGGTAAAAGTACAAGAAGAGTCACTCTCTCTTTTTATTTTCCTTTTTTTTTTTAATCTCCTCTACTTGCTTCTCACGTTTCCATCAAGTTTCCGTACATATCTTCTCGTTATTTACTCTCACTTACTCCCCCACTCCACACGCAGCCGCCCGACGCGTACGTTTCACGCATTTTTGTTGTCATGCCTTTGCTGAGATTGTACAATGGTCATTGCTGACGACAGTTTTTGAAAGAACATTCTAAAATGAATTTGCTTTTTTCAGCTTAAGTATTCCATTTTAAAATTAGATTTTAAGAAATTCCTATGGTTTAAACCAAAAACAAATTTGCTATGGAAAAAGAGACATGTATACAAAACTAAACTACAAGAAACCAAGCCCAAATATTTAGAAAAAAAAAACTAAATATGTTTATAACCGTTATGTTTCAATATGTTAAAAGCTCATAAAATAATTTAGAAGTATATCTTAGAGTATAAATCAATATATCTAGAAGACAGGCTGAGAAATCACGCGCCGTGCGTGGTAAATAGAAGATCAAACTCAGCGTAGTTAAGTTATCAAATAAAAATATCTAAAAAGGGTTCTCGAGAAAGCAAGAGGAAAATTCTCTCATCCAAAGGACTATTTCCTATCTATCAGTCTCCCAAAGCTACGCGGTTTCGCAAATGGTGAGCATCTTCGCTCTTTACCCTTAATTTTGCCACGTAATTACGATAATACCACACTTATACGCTGCCACTTCCTTACCAAGCAAGTCACAAAGGTCTTATTTGTCATCTTCACACGTCTTCAGTCCACCACACAACTCGATATCTATAAATACATCTCAAACAGACACAAAACACAACAACAACAATCACACCAACACACAAACATCATTCTAACTGTTTAGTTCTATATCATCAGAAGAAAGAAAAATGGTTGCGGTTTCTGAGAATAAGTCGACGGTGGAGGCTACGGCAGCTAACTGTCTGATGCTTTTATCAAGAGTCGGACAAGAAAACGGTGGAGATTATAAAAAACGCGTTTTCACATGTAAGACGTGTTTAAAGGAGTTTCAGTCGTTTCAAGCGTTGGGAGGTCACCGTGCAAGTCACAATAAGCCTAACAACGAGAATCTGTCTGGTCTGATAAAGAAGGCGAAAACGCCGTCGTCTCATCCTTGTCCTATATGCGGAGTGGAGTTTCCGATGGGACAAGCTCTTGGAGGACACATGAGGAAACATAGGAACGAGAATGGCGGCGGCGTCACGTTGGTTACAAGAGCGTTATTGCCGGAGCCGACGATGACGACGTTGAAGAAGTCGAGTAGTGGGAAGAGGGTGGCTTGTCTTGATCTGAGCTTGGGGATGGTTGAGAATTTGAATCTCAAGTTGGAGCTTGGAAGAACAGTTTATTGATTTTTTTTTGTGTGGATATATTAGTTAGTTTCTCTCTTTCTTTGAACTTTTTCTTAATATTTTAGATTGTTACATATACATCTGCACATTAAGGAAACTTTCATAGGGTGTAATATTTTCTTGACTAGTGAATATATATTTATTTAGCATTGGAGATTTTTTTATATATTTGAATATCTTTTGCAAGCTAGATATACCGTCAGAAACCTTTTATCAAAAAAAAAAATAGATAATACCGTCAGAAAGTAATACATAGTGGCATTCACGAAAAGTAAGGCAAGTGATTCATTCAAAAGAACTAGAACACTTGCTAACTACAGAAAAGACACATATGCATGTTGCTTCATCCCAATCCCAATATGTAACTAAAAATATACAAAAAGCCTAGACACTCAAGTAAAATCTGAGCAAAATTCAGTTAGGTTCGGATAATAATATAAGAAATTAATTAATAACCACAAAATTAGGATCAGTTTGGTTATAATGTTGGTTCGGTTTAGATTATCTGAAAGAATAGAAATCGAACTAAAACCAAACCAAATCCAAATTATAACTATTTATGACATAAAATGATATGAGATATATCAAATTTTGGATGAACAAATATGAATGATACAAGTCAATGTGATGGATGCTCTCGCAAAGGAGTTTCATTATCAAAATTTAAGCTTTCTTTCTCATTTTTATATTTCAAGTTTCCGGTACTAATCCTTCATGTAGGATCACTTTCATCTCTTTGAACATTTGTCATAAGACCATCTAGTAACTCTATAATAGAGTTGTGATATATTTCAATGATATTAAATTTTAGAGTGATGAACAAATAAGAACTTACTCTATATATAGACTGAAAAATATAGCACCACTAGAACATTTTTACTCTAAACTCTATTTTAGATTGAAAAATATAATGGAGTTAAATTATGAAAATTTAGACGTTGAAAACAAGAACGGATCAATAAGTTGCGATATGGATTAGGGTCAGTGGATCCGTTCGAGACCAACATTGGGTTTGAAATATGGACTAGGGTAAAACACGCCTTCGGTTTAATTAAATTTTGGTGATAAATTCCTATTTTTGGAATGGAATGCTTTGGAATGATCAATTCCATTAATTTCATAAAAAAAATTACCAGTTACCATTAATGGAATGAAATGCTCATTCTATCAATTCCAAAAAGAAATAAACCAAATACAAAGAAAACCATTCCATAACAATTTTGTCAAGGAATAAATAGAATTGATCTATTCCATTTTTCTACTGCATTCCATTTCTCTTATTTCATTCATTTCTATTCTTTTTATTCCATTTTTGATTCACCGGTTACAGCCAAAATATTTTTTTGTGAATATCTAATCTATTAAAAAAGAGTTCTATTTTTTATCTACTATTAATAAGTCATACTAGGACCATCTAAAAAATTACTTAATATTACATATTTCATTATTTACATTAATAATAAAACAAATATAAATATAAATTTATTTTAAAGTATAATAAATTCTGTTGAGAAAGAATCTAACAAAATCTTACCAACCTTCTAAATATTTTTATAAAATAACACTTAATTAATTTTGTAAATACTAATATAATTTTATAATTCAATGTTAATTAAAAATTTATTATAAAACAAGAAAATAAAATTCTATACTATTATATATATATATATTAATTATATTATGTATTATATTAAAATAGAAGTACTTTATGAATTAAATATGGGTAAATTATCTATTTTATTTTTAAAATAGTTTCATTTAAATAAATTATCACTCATCATCAAAATGTGTTAGAATTCGTAAACTATATTATATTTTTTTAGAAAAATAAATTTATAAACATAAATTCATTAACATAGGTTAAACTTTTATATTTACAACTACATATTATTTTATTTTATTTTTTTTGAAACTCTCAATAATATATTGTTTAAAAAATAATAATATACAAAAATATAATAGTTTATAACTAACCTTTAGTTCATATACTATTTAAAAATATGTTATTAGAAAACTATGAAATTTTAATTATTCATTCAAAATATTAATGACAAATCAAATATAAATTTAATATTTATATTAATTATAAACATATTCTGAGAGATGAATAAAAATCTTACCGAAATTAAAATTATTTATATAAAATAATGTATTAATTTAGTAACAAAACTATTTCGAAAATCATATAATCTCCCACCTCAAATATAGTTGTGTAATTTTCCAAACAATTTTGACAAAATATAAAATTTTAAAAATAAGTATGCAAACTTAAAATGATAATATTTTAAATTTTTCAAAAGGTATAATTATAGCTAATAAAGAATAATTTCTTGAAATGTAACACGGAAAAACAAACTATGTTATAAAAATTAAAGTAATCTAATATTTTGAAGTCTTAATTTAATAACAAAAAAAACTTAATATCATAACATCCAAAAAATATTTTATATCAATAAAATTTACTAAAATAATATGATGGATGCTACCATGTATACAATTTACTAAAATAATAGGTTTATATTCATAATATATAACACTAAAATTAAAATTATATGCTTAAAATGTTTATAATAAATCAAAAGTATACATTCATAAAATGAAAAATATCCGCACGAATGTACGGGTCAAAATCTAGTTCCTATTAAGCCAGGGCCAAAGAGCGTTGATCATGAGAAAATTATGCTAACTGGGTCAATTAATTTAGAGAAAACAACCATAAATAATGGAGTAATAGAAGTTGTCAAAAAGGATAAATTTTATTTTTGATTGCTCGTATGTTCTGACGTACAAATCAAAACAAACAATTGATAGTTACAGTCAACCGAAAAAACAAGTCGGTCATATGTTTTATCCATTTATACGTTGGTCGGTAATCTTATAAATGACCAACCAGATATACTTGTGACTCTTCTCCAATCATATAAACTGTTTTATAATCAACTCTTATCGTCTAGCTGCATAAATTAGAAGGATAGATAGTGTGAAAACAAGAATCTTAAGGTATAAGAAGAGCCACTCTCTCTTATCTCTTCTACTTGCTTCTCACGTTTCCATCAAGTTTCCGTACATATCCTCCACTTATTTACATTCACTTACTCCCCACTCCACACGCAGCCTTCAAACGCGTACGATTCACGCTTCTGTGTTGTCATGCATTTGCTGGGATTGTCACAATGCTCATTGCTGACGGCAGTTTTGAAAGAAAAATCTAAAAACGAATTGCCTCCTTTTTCTTTAGAATAATAAGCACTACCTTTCCAAGCTAACATAATTCTTTTTTTTTTCATCTAAAGTTTATTAAAAGGTCAAAGCCCAAAAGACCAAGCTCAACCGATACAAAGAAAACATAAAGTCCAACAAACTAGGGCTAACCAACCCGCAAATCTATTGGTCCCTAAGTCCAACGTCTTAAACCCAAAAGGCGCCTCTTCATTTACGCGTGATGCGTAAACGGAACACGTGTAGAAATCCTCACAGCGAAGAGCACGTGTCACCAGGCCGCCATATATTGACTGTAACACCAAGAAGGGCACGTGTCATGACCAAAGCCCCCTCACTTCACCGGCATGCAACTTTCGTCGCCGCAATAACCGGACATCCACCGGAAGGAACATCGACTTCCGTCGGAGTCAGAGAAACGACGCGACCAAACTCCACCATAGAGGCCAAACCGATGAAACTAAAGATCTCCAACCATCGATCTACGCTCCAATAAAACATCAATCATCTACGATCGATCCAAAAAAGCCACACGATTTTCAGATCGAAAGTCGATTGGACAAAGAAAACCCAAAAACGTAGATCAGGAACTAGTTCCGGAACAAACCGGAGAAGACGCCGGCGAAAAGACAATGCTATCAGAGCCACCGCTTTCCCGGGACGAAAGCCGGCGAAACCGGTGCTGTAGAGCCACTGTTTCCCGGAAACAAAGCTGGCGATAGCGGTGTAAAAGAATCACCGCTTCCCAGAAACAAGCTTGTTAACCGGAGATGGATTTGGTAGAAGCTCCGGTTGAGATTTCATCTCAATCCTTCCTCTGTGTCTGATTTTTAGAGAGAGGACAGAGCAGAAGGAGAGAGAAAGGTTTCGACTTCTTCCAAGCTAACATAATTCAATTTACAATAAGATTTAAAAAAAAAAGACTAGAGGAAAAAACTTGTATACAAGACTAAATTACAAAAACAAGCCCAAATATGTATTTCTTTGTCGGCTGCCCAAATATGCTTATAACCGTCATGTTTTAGGGGGAACTGTTTTATGTTATGAATTTAATGGCAGGGAAAACACGACAATGACAGAATAATTGCTTTTGGTTTTACTGCTTTTGATTTTGTCATTCATGTTTTCCTGAAACGGTAAAAGCAGTAAACAACGTAGCTGCACACAAACAAATATTTTTGTCTTTTTCTGTATAAAGACAGATGTCCTGCACGACATTCTATCCCTCCAGTTTTTGTAGATGTTCAACTGTGGCCTATTTTTTATACATCGAATAGATGAATTTTTATAAACTAAAACTAAACAAAAATTATTTACTTTTTCTATAAATAGCTAACTATTTGTAACAAACTCACACACTCACATTTTAGTTTTACAAAAAGGCCATCAGCTCCGTCTCATTCTTTTTCATCAGTCCCATGTAAGGTTTTTTTGTTGTTTGAAAGGTTTTTTTTGTTTGAACTGAATTTTTTCTCTTTTTTAAATATCTTATAAATATATTACAGTCACATATGTTAATACATGTAATGGTTATTGCAGTCATCATTGGAGATTCCTTCATTGGTAAGAAAATATGACTCGTTTATTGAACTAAGTTTTTCCAACGTAAGTTTACTTCTTTTATTATATTTATATAATATATAATAGTAATTGTAAATAACAGATTTAATTGAAAAAATATATATATCTTGAGTATATTTTATAGTTTTACCTTTAATACATGCATGTAAATATATATTATAAAGTATATATATGTATTAACTGAAAATAGAAATGTGTAAAATTTTAATTTATAGATAGTAAAGACAAACAGTATATATATAAAATCTTTAAGAAAATATATTTTTCTCAAAAAAAATTAGTATAAGAAAATTTATATAATTATTGTAAAATAAAAGTAAGAGTAAATTTATATACATATATGTATGTACATATATTACGTGTTTTGATATTTTGATGTAATTTTTATTAAATTGTTTTATTTTTGTTTATGTATTGTTTATAAATTACTTGTTTTGATATTTTGGTGTAATTTTTATTGTTTAAATATGTGATCTGCATTTTTAAACTGTTTTTATCATTCATAATTTATAATAAACTATTTGTTCTGCTTGATCTGCATTTTTCCTGCATGATTCATTTGATGTGCATTTGTTCTTCTTGATCTGGATGATCTGTTTGAACTGTTTTTATCATTTACAATTTTAATATATTAAAAACAAAAGGAAAAAAAACTTAGAAGTATATCTTTTGACCAAAAATAAAACTTAGAAGTATATCTGGAAAAAAGAGCTTTTTGTCAGAAAAGGTATATCTAGAATATAAATTAAATATATCTAGAAGGCGGCTCAGAAATCACGCGCCGCGCGTGGTAAATAAATTAAACTCATATCGCATAAAAATATCTAAAAAGGGTTCAAGAAAGTACGACGAAGATTCTCATCCAAACTACTATTTTGTATCTACCAGAGTCACCCAAAGCTACGCGGTTTCACAAATGGTGAGCATCTTCGCTCTTTACCTTTTCTTTTTTGGCCAGGTATTTACGATAGTACCAAACTCATACGCTGCCACTTCCTTACCAAGCAAGTCACAAGGTCTTATTTGTCATCTTCACACGTTTTCAGTCCACACAAACTTGATCTCTATAAGTCTATAAATACATCCCGACCAGACACAAAACACAACAACAACAATCACACCAACACACAAACACAAACATCATTCTAACTGTTTAGTTTTATCATCAGAAGAAAAGAAAAATGGTTGCGGAGATTAAGTCTACGGTGGAGGCTACGGCGGCTAACTGTCTGATGCTTTTATCAAGAGTCGGACAAGAAAACGGGGGAGATACAAAACGCGTGTTCACATGTAAAACGTGTCTGAAGGAGTTTCATTCGTTTCAAGCGTTGGGAGGTCACCGTGCAAGTCACAAGAAGCCTAACAACGAGAATCTGTCTGGTCTGATAAAGAGAGCGAAAACGCCGTCGTCTCATCCTTGTCCCATATGCGGAGTGGAGTTTCCGATGGGACAAGCACTTGGAGGACACATGAGGAAACATAGGAACGAGAATGGCGGCGGCGTCACGTTGGTTACAATAGCGTTATTGCCGGAGCCGACGGTGACGACGTTGAAGAAGACGAGTAGTGGGAAGAGGGTGGCTTGTCTTGATCTGAGCTTGGGGATGGTTGAGAATTTGAATCTCAAGTTGGAGCTTGGAAGAACAGTTTATTGATTCTTGTTTTTTTTTTCTGGATATATTAGTTAAGTTTCTCTCATTCGTTGAATTTTTCCTTAATATTTTAGATTGATACATAATGATAAATCTGCAGATTTAGGAAACTTTGATAGGCTGTAATATTTTTTTTTACTAGTGAATATATATTTTACGTACTAACCATTGGAGATTTAAATAAATAAGATTAGTATATCTTTTGCAAGTTAGATATACCCATATACTAACTATAACCCGTCCGCAAGTAATACATAGATAAACGAAAAAGAGAAGTGATTCATTCAAAAGTCTACTAGTGAAATACTCTACACTTGGTCTAACTGCTAACTAAAAATTCATCCCAATAAATGTAAATAAAAATATATACAGAATAATACCATAGAAATTCAAGTATTCGGTTCATGTTGATTATTTCGGATATCAGATAATCTAGAGAGAAAAAGAAATGATTACGTTTCATTTTATATCTGAGGAAAGGTTCGTTCGGATCAAATCTTTAGTTCAGTTCAGTAATAAAACTAAAAAATCAACTAATAACCAAAAGGTAGGATCAGTTTGATATTAATTTTGTTTTACTTCAAATTATCTGGAAAAAAAAAAGTAAAACCAAAACGAATCAAAATTGTAAGTTCATCTTTAGTAAAAAACAGGAAAAGTACACAAAGTGGTCAACTGAAAAGGGTCGAACATGAATTGGGCCAAATTTATTTATGAATTTAAAGAAGTTTGGGCCTACAAGCGTTGTATAGATGAACGGTCAAAATCAAACGTCAGTAAGATAACCTTCGTGGTAACCATTACATCAGATCAAAAAAAAAAAGTCGAAGCAAAGTTCTGGTGCTTCTCGCGCACCCTATCATCCGATCAAACTTTCTTCTCCGGCGAAAAATCACTCTCTTCCGATCGAGTTCCCGACTATCAAATCGAGGTACCCAATCTTCCGATTCCTCCAATTCTCACCCATTCCGAATCGACTCTTTCGAATTATTTTTCTCGGTTTCTTGATTTTCAACACTCTTCACTGAGCAATTAGGTTACAGTCTCTCA
This sequence comes from Brassica napus, assembly GCF_020379485.1. NCBI lineage: Eukaryota > Viridiplantae > Streptophyta > Magnoliopsida > Brassicales > Brassicaceae > Brassica > Brassica napus. Next base: position 3,870,467 of record NC_063435.1, on the reverse strand, counting down.
TAGATTCATATCTATCTCTCTTCACTGATTCGAATTCGTTTCAAAGGTTTGATTTTTTTACAAAATCTCCAGCTAAAGAGGGAAGCTTGAATCGAAATGGTAAGTCTTTGCATTAGGGTTTACTCTTCACCCATTCGAAATGCATTCACTTTTTGATTTTGTTTTCTTCAGTCATATGAAAGCAAAGGCTTCTGGGTTCTCAAGAACACTGATAATGCAAACGAGGATGAAGACTCTGTGTATGTTCATCACCATCCACCAAGAGAAGATGCAAAGCGTCCTTACCCTTGGTTTAACGACTCCTCTTCTCGCTCTGAGACCTTCCCAAACAAGAAGCAAGCTGTTTCCCAAGATCCAGGGAAATCAAACGTAGTAGGTCTAGGTCTTCCTCTATGGGAAACATCATCCGTGTTTCAATCCGTCTCGAACCAGTTCATGGATAGGCTTCTCGGCACTGAGATGCCTAGACCCCTTTTGTTTGGGGACAGAGATAGCAGAACAGAGCCCAAGAGCTATATGGAAGACAGATCTGTGGAGTTGTCTATATCTAACGGCGTTGAGGTTGCTGGAAGCTGTTTTGGTGGTGGTGATGGAGGAAGTAGAAAGCTTCAAGTTAGTCGTGTCAAGGAGACGATGAGTGCTACTGCACATGGTGGTTTGATAGACGGTAGGAAGATGGAGTCGTCTTCGATTAGAGCTTGTGGTGGGAGGGAGAACGAGAGTAGTAGTAGTAGTAGCTTTGTGAATTTCGCCATGGAGGGTGGTCATCCTTATGGTAATGATGAGGACGCTCATGGGATCACGTTTGGTGAAGAGCTTAACGGTGTTGGCTCTGGGAACTATCAGTCTTATGTTCAAGATCCGGATATGGTTTACGGACAAGAAACTGTACAGACGAGCAGCGAAGTTGTGAGTGAGCAACCGCAAGTGGGTAAACAGAGTTTGGAGTCTCTTCCGAAGAGTAAGACGTCAAAGAAGGAAGCTTCTACGAGCTTTCCTTCAAACGTAAGAAGCTTGATATCAACTGGTATGCTCGATGGCGTTCCTGTGAAGTACGTGGCTCTCTCTCGTGAGGTAAAACACGCTTTAATGTCTACATCTCAACTTATTTTAAAGCTTTGCCGTATTGTTAACAATCTAAAACTCAGGAGCTTCGAGGAGTCATCAAAGGATCAGGCTATCTATGTGGGTGTCAAGCTTGTGATTATACAAAGGTGAGTCGTCAACATAATAAAGCTCTGTTTTGTTGAGGAACCGTGACTGATTAATGATTTGGTTATCATCGAAGGTGCTTAATGCGTATGCATTTGAGAGACACGCGGGATGTAAAACAAAGCATCCAAACAATCATATTTACTTTGAGAACGGGAAGACTATTTATCAGATAGTTCAGGAACTTAGGAACACTCCAGAGACTATGTTGTTTGATGTTGTTCAGACTGTTTTTGGCTCTCCTATCAACCAGAAAGCATTTCGCATATGGAAAGGTCCAACCAAATCTTCTTCCTCTTCATTGATTTGTGTTGTCTTTCAACTTCCTGAACTGTTTTTGTTTTGGATCAGAATCATTCCAAGCAGCAACCAGGGAACTTCAGCGTATCTATGGCAAAGAAGAGCGTTGCTTCTGAATGTATAAATATTATATTAATGTGGAGAATTCTAAACTTTTACTGGATCTTATAATGTATAAACTTCTCTCTCTTTTTTGCTTTGATTGTGTATATAGAGAACCTTTATTAAGCTTTAAGAACTGATGATGTAACAGAGAAAGCAAAAGCTAAGAAATGATTTTGAGTTATGAGCAAGAGTTTAGCAATCTAGCCACAGAATCTGATATCAAATCAATTTGAGAAGATTCACTACCCTCATGACAAATTAGTTTCTTTTCCACTCCACTTCAACTTGGGACCTCTTTAAGTTCCACAGCATGCAGAGTTCTGCGTGGCTTGTCCGGATCCAGACGCCTGGTCTGTTTGGCTCATCCTAATCGTCGCAGGCTGCAATAAACGAAGGAGAAAAGAGATTTTCTTAGAGCTTGTGCACAAAAGATGTGAAATGGAAGATTTGCTGAAGGAGAATGTAACCTCAGCTCTGGAGTCGGTATCAGTGAGCCTCTGCTTAATGTCCTTTGCTAACGAGAAGAAAACTTCTTCCACATTCAGATTTGTTCTAGCACTCTTGACATATGAATTATGAAATAACTTATTAGCAACGGTAAGCAAAAACGAATACGACCAATGTAGTATTCTGATGAAGACAATGTTTGGCTTACTGTTTCAAAGAACTTGATTCCGTATTCATCAGCAAGTGCTTGACCCCTCGATGTTGGAACAGCCTGCCAAAACAAAAAGGTTACCAAAAACGCTATTCATTTGATTACTCGTGAATCAGGAAGTAGTGAATGAGCTCGCGTGTACTATATACCCTCTTGCTCTCGTCCATATCAGCTTTGTTCCCTACCAAGATCTTGTTGACATTATCTGAAGCGTGCTGTTCAATATTACGAATCCAGTTCCTGATGTCTGCAAATAAGATCAAGAAAACAGATCCAGAACAAAGCAGAAACGTAAAAAGACCAAAGAAGAGAATTTTACTGTTGAAGGATGTTTCGTCTGTGACATCATACACCAGCAAAATGCCCATTGCCCCACGGTAATAAGCTGCAAAAATTGAAGTAAAAAAATAAATTCTGGCGCAAAAGAAAAAGGTGCTTATCAACTTAAACAACTGAATAATGATATCACCAGAACATGCACTGAACAAAAACAGCATAAGCCATAACGTTAAGTAGACTGCACAAACTAAAAAAAAAAGATGCCATTCGACTCTTAATCCTCTCTAAATCAGTTTCCAGTGGGAAAATTTATGTTAAGGACACAATTCGATCAAGTAGCTCATATGTAAAGAAGGTCTCACTCAGCTCTTAATCCTCTCTGATTCAATATACAATGGGAAGACCTATGTTAAGGACACAATTCGATCAAGTAGCTCATATGTAAAGAAGGTCTCACTCAGCTCTTAATCCTCTCTGATTCAATATACAATGGGAAGACCTATGTTAAGGACACAATAAGATCAAGTAGCTCATATGTAAAGAAGGTCTCACTCAACTCTTCTGACTCTTAAACCCCTCTAATTCAAAATACAAGGGGAAAATGCATGTTAAGGACACTATTAGATAAAGTAGCTCATATGTAAAGAAGTCTCCCTCGACTCTTAATCCTCCTCTCTGATTCAATTTAAAGGAGACAATTGAAGAAAGTGTGACTGACCAGTGGTGATGGTGCGAAAACGTTCTTGACCAGCAGTGTCCCAAATCTGGAGCTTGATGCGTTTATCATCAAGCTCAATAGTTCTTATCTTAAAATCAATTCTGCATCACCACACCACATGATAAGAATACTAATAACTCAGTGAAACAAACAAAGACAGTCTCTCTCTCTCTAATCTCTTCTTTGAAGAAAAACGAAGACAAACCCAATGGTGGTGATGAAGCTAGTGGTGAAGGAGCCATCAGAGAACCTCAACAGCAAACAACTTTTACCCACACCTGCAACATTAGAATCCATATGTGATCTTATCACACACACACATACACATTGTATAGATTCCGCGATTTCGAAATTGATCGATACGTACCGCTATCACCGATGAGGAGAAGCTTGATGAGATAGTCGTAATCGGCTCTAGCTCTAGCTGGTGGGGCAGCCATCGAATCTACAATGGAGATCAGAAACCGAATAGACTAAGAGATCGATGGAGAACGGAGATGATCACGATGAATGGCGTACCAGATGATATGATGCAGAGACGAGAGCGTGGTGATAGTGATGATGAGCACAGAAGAACGAACGAGAGAGAGAGTGTTTTGAAATGGTGGAAGGCTAAAATACGCTTGTTCTGATTTAACTTCTGCTTCTTTATTATACTACGCCCTTCTTCTTCGATATTTTACCTCCGGCGTAAGTTAGCATCTGAAACCGCGAAGAGAGGGAGAGATAGCGTAGTCTGGCCCAGAAAGCATGAATGGGCCTTTTTTATAAGCTTGTAAATACAAAATATGAGGCAACTTGGGTGAGGTATAGAGATATATGCTTATAAGCTACTCTTTTGCCAACCAAATTCCACTACAACATATTTCTAGAATTACAATGACTTGATGGGTTAAATAAGCAAAGCTTTACGGTGAATTTTGTGAACTTAAATATTTTTACTGATTTCTTTTGTAGAATAAATGTATGTATGTGTACATTAGTGCATAATACACATTGCACACGCATCTGAATTACTAGAGAGAAGATATAAATAGCGGAAGTGAAGAAAAATGTGGTATGCGTATGCCTCATAATTGAAAAGGTGGATATACCATAGATTACTGAAATTTCATCAGGAAGAAATAAATTAAAACAAAAATATAAGTGATGCTTATAATAATCTAAGTTTTGCATACCAATGTAATGCACACTGAACATATTGCTAATGGTCCCGAGAATAATGAAGTTGAATCCATCCCATTTGTTAGCCTATATATTGGTTTGACTAGATTCTTGTACGGATGAGATCTAGTTTAACAAATGTCGTGACAGAAACACACTTCGTTACAAATAGTGTTTAAATGGGTGGTCTATCAGCTAAGTTATTACTCTTGATCTTATTGCTAAGCACACCTAGAATTTTGGTTAACCAAGTGATCTTGATCTAGTGGACTAGGCCAAGGGGTTCATGGACCTTCCGTCATGGGTTTGATTTCCCTTGGTCACCCATAAACGTTTTAAGTAGTAAAAAAAGTTAGATTTTTATGGGTTTTTTATGATTAGTCTTTAGATCTAAAAAGCATTTGGGATCACACCAAAATTATTTTTTTTAAAGAAGAAAAAAATGGTTTTGAGATAGTATAGATGCTGAAAGCAGAGGCTTAACAGAGGTGAAGAGGTATAACTTTCTTATTTCATAAACTCTCTTACATTGTTCTTGTTATTACAAATGCTTAAATAGAGAATTCTACTAGGGTTTAAGATGTCTCTGCCAGCTCATCACATAGAACTTGGAATCTATTAGCCGTTGCAATCACATGAGCTGTCTGTGAGCTTGTGATTGCTTTTACGGACGCCGCCTTCAGACATTTAGCATTAGGAGCTTTAATGTCTTCTTTGTCTTCTTTGCAGGTACGGCTTGTGGCAGAGACTAATGCTGCAGCGTCGTTTTGTTTAATCTCGTTCTTGGGCCTCCATACTTGATGTGGTTTTGGAGTGGGCTTGGGGCTGTCACTAATAGATGCATGCATTGCGTCAAACAACAACTTTGAAGGAAGAAATCTCTAGAAGTTCCCCCTGCCTCTAGGTTCCGCTTACGTGTATCACTCTTGTTATAGCTTTAACGCGATGGTCGCTCAACGTGAACGACATTGTGTCTCCGTATTTCTCCTTTTAAGCAAAATAATAATCTTTGATGTATTGTATATCTAATTTCATCATAACAAGAGAAATACTAATATGATTTTATAGAAAAGAATATAACATAATTTCTATTTCTCTAACCAAACAAATACACAAAATCCATAAGAAGCGTTTCACCTACTCCAAGGTTGTTACACCATATATAACTTACTTTGCTCATCCCAAACCATCACTTCTTTTGCATTGTGCGGAAACTCTTGAGCTTTTGTCTTCATCTTCCAAAAGTAACAAACCTCATCAAATCAGATTAGAATAACTTCAACCTCGCTAAGAATGAAGATGAAACGAGCTGTTGTGTCATTCGTCATTATCTCTCTAATCCTCTCATCTTCTTTGTTCATGCTTTCAGAAGCCTGTAAGTATGCATAATTCATTTACTTATTTAAGAATTATATTTTCTAATCTCGCTAGTTACAACTTCTTAAATATGTATTTGGACTGATACATACACTAGCACCATGTGACGGAAAATGCAATGCGAGATGTTCAAAGGCAGGAAGAAAAGATCGGTGTCTCAAGTACTGCAATATATGTTGCGAGAAGTGTAACTATTGTGTTCCCTCGGGCACTTATGGAAACAAAGATGAATGTCCTTGTTACCGTGATATGAAGAACTCCAAAGGCCAACCCAAATGTCCTTGAACATGTTTTCAAGAACATCCTCATGGACATCATATATATACCCATAAATATTACGTTTGTGGTAGACGCATGATATATAATACGAGTTTGAAAATAATTTTATGTATGAAAATATGGAAGATCTTGATAATAAACGAAATAAATGTACTCTTTTATTTTTTTTGGTCGAAACAAAATAATATACTTTTATTTAAATTAAGAGAATGGTAATCGTACAATATAGCGAATCAAAATTTATTTAGAAAATTGATTATACGATGCTTGAACCATCGAAACAAGACAGCACACATGTCTCATGAAGTGAAGATAAAAAAATGTCTGAAAATAAGCACTTCTTACTGTCTACATTTGCGAGTCTTTTGCGCAAAACAAACAAAATGGCATATTAACTAAGAAACCAAACATCAAAAACTCTACTACCCTCTTTGACCTTTGAGCTCAATTCGAATTCCTCGTCTCACCAAAAGGAGAAGCAAAGTATACTCGGGACAAAGAAGAGTCTCTTGCTTCTTCAGTAAAAGAATCCAAGAACCTTGCCACCAACATTCTTCCTCCTTGCTTCTTCGTGGTCCATGATACCAGCGGAGGTTGTAAGAACAATGTAGCCAAACTGCACAGTTCAATAAACCAGTGTCAGACACAAATCATATGACAAAGGAATACAAGGCATAAAGACTTAAAACAGACCTGTCGGGAAGGAAGAAGACGAGCGGTCCAACCCTCAATCTCCTTAACTCCGACATCAAAACGAGGACTAATAACACCACACTTGTTAAGTCTTCCATTGAGCTCAACCACAATCTTACCAGACCTGTGGTCATCAACGTACTCGAACTCACCAATGTAACCTACAGATTCTCACACGGATGAGCAAGAACAAAACAATCATGAAAAAATAAAACGAAAATGAATATAAGCTTCTCGACATTATACCGTGTTTCTGCATGACAATGAGAAACTTGATGATGACCTTGGAAGAAGGCCTGATCATAACCTGCCTCTTCCCTCTCTTCTCCGCATTGAACATACTCTTGAGAGCATCGTTAAGCACACTGATCCTCACCATTCTTCAGAGCTCCGCAACCAAATAACAAATCTAAACTTTAATACAACAACCTAATGTAAACGACGTAGACAAAGATCTTGCTTCAATACTTTCAGTATGCTATTGTAAATCGAGCTCTAATTAACATGGAAGTAGATTCGAGAAGCGAGAGGAGTATACAGTACGATGCTATGGAGATTTTGCTAACCTTGGAATCGAAATGGCAGCCGCACAAACCTCTCCAGCTAGCTAACGACGAAGACACGAGAGGAGTAAATTTGATCTGTGAATTAGGGTTTTTGACGGCGCCTTTGAGACTCTTCTTTAAAGGTTAAGGGATCTAGGTTTAATTTAATGGGCCTAACGATATAACAATTGGACCTTACTGGGCCTATTGTAAAATCTCGTTTGTGGTTTTTCTCAATTGTGTGGATTCAAGTTTCAATTAACGGTTAAGATTGACATAACCGAAAAAAGAATTAAACCGAACCAAACATAAAATACCTAAACCACAAAATCAAATGTTAACAGAGAAAACCCTACACTCCTACAGCGAAAGTCGTCCTTCCCCGAAACGACGCCGTTTCATAGTAGCTTAAGCTCGCATCAGGAGGTTTCACTTCTTTGTATCGAATTCAAGAATCTTCCTGTGCAATAACGATGGCTAAGAGGTTCACAACACAGCTCTTCGTCAGCAGTATGATAAATTCCTTTCTCATCCTCAGATTCTGCATTTTTATTTTTCTGTTTCTCAGTTTTTGTCATTTCAATATGTTCTGTTGCCAAAGGACTCTCTGGTTACACAACAGATCAATCGCTAAGGCAGCTATTTTCACCCTTTGGTCAGATTAAAGAAGGTATTAACTTCTAATGTCTCAGTCTCCGACTATGTGTCTAAGCTGATTCTGTTGTCTGTGTGTGTGTTTATTATGATAGCTCGTCTTATTAAGGATTCGCAAACACAGAGACCTAAAGGTTTCGGCTTTGTGACTTTTGAGTCTGAGGATGATGCACAAAAGGCCATGAAAGCTTTGGATGGCAAGGTGACGATCTAATTCTTGACTAAATGTTTTTTGATATGAAACTCTTCAAACAGAAAAATCAATTCAGGGAATGTTTCCAGGATTGGTGTATATCTTGATAGAATAGGAATATTATGTGTAACAACTCGGTTGAGATATTACCGTAGATATGAGATTGTGTAGATAAGATATCTCAATACTTTGTGTAACTAATCTGGCTATTTAAAGCCGGTGAAAGGGAGGGGAGTTTCCTAAAATTTCATATCTTTCAGATAATTGGGACTGAGATTTGCATTTGGTTATTTGTTTTCAGATTGTTGATGGCAGATTGATATTTGTAGAGGCTGCCAAGGACGTAGAAGCACCAACAACAAAGCTTGATGAGAACACACACAGTCATTACAAGACTAGTTAAGACTCTTCACCAAAATCATTGCAATTCGAAAGAGTGAATGTAGTTTCCTGAGTTATTATGGCACAGATTTTAAGTTTCAGATCAGTTGAAAACTCGAGATTTAATTCTGATGTAGGTTGAGAATATTCAACTCTGATGTTACAAAGGACAGACAAAATCAACTTAAGACGTGTGTATGTGACTATAAAAGTAGTAAAACGTGTTGTTCGAATCGAATGTATGCACTTGAATTGTTTGTGTACAAGTTGTACAGTACAACCCCAATTTTTCATTGAAGAATATGCAGAAGATAACCATCACAAACATTACAAGCATCTTCAAAACAAGTTCATTAGTATCGAGAGTTGCAGAGGTGTTTACACTTACCGCGGCTGCTCTTTCACACACATGAAGTGCAGTTCTCATCTAGATAGGAACCAAGTCCTTTAACTGTTCTACGCAATACAAATGATCTAAACCTAACAGATAAATATGAAAATGGGAATTATATGGGAACATTTGATATTTTCTTTTTTAAGATTGAAATGTTTTCTAAACTTAATTAAAGTGTACAATAAACGATTTGCGATAGATTATAGGCAGAGATTTGCAAGATTTTATAAATTATAACTTAGAACAATGGATCTGAGGAGGAATCAAACCCAAATTACATAATTAAAAAAAAAAAAAAACTAGAAATTTCTACATATGCATTCACGAAACTCAACAAAACGCATACAAACGAAAGTATCAATTAAGCTTTCTTGGGAGACTTGGCTGGTGACTTGGACACAACATCCTCGGTCGACTTAGCAGACTTCTTAGGCAAAAGCACAGAGTTGATGTTAGGCAAGACTCCACCGTGAGCGATCGTGACTCCACTCAGAAGCTTCCCCAGCTCCTCATCGTTCCTTATCGCCAAGAGAAGATGCCTCGGGATGATCCTCGACTTCTTGTTGTCTCTCGCCGCGTTACCAGCAAGCTCCAAAACCTGAACCCAAAACAAACAAAAAAATCAAAATCAGAAAATGATTTTTCGATATAAACAAAATCAGATTTGAGAGAACGAAGACTTACTTCGGCGGCGAGGTACTCGAGGACGGCGGCCATGTAAACCGGAGCTCCACCACCGAGTCTCTGCGCGTACCGTCCCTTCCTCAGGAAACGAGTGATTCTTCCCACGGGGAATTGGAGACCGGCCTTGATCGATTTCGAAACCGATTTGGTTTTTGGGCCGCCGGCTTTCCTTCCTCCGAAGGCCTTCTTCACTTTTCCGGTGGTTTCCATCGCGACGAGATTGATGAGACGAGAGAGAGATTATAATGCAATGTAAAGAGGTTATGAGATTTGTGATGTGTAGTATCCGTCCCCTCCCTTGTGGTTTTTATAGGTGAGAGGGAGAGAGGAAAGGGGGAGGTTTATGTCCGTTAGATTTAGTCTTATCGACGGTTGAGGATAAATTCGATAGCGATCCTCGTGCTTGCATTTTTAGCCAATCAGAAACGTTTCCTTGTTTTCGAGATCGCGCCAATTTTTTTTTGTTTTCGTTTTGAAAGTTTTCGCTTTCGTTCTTTTATAGTGGTTAATTTTGCTATTTACGCTAAGAAAATGTATAATTGGTAACTGAAAACAAATATATTATATTTATACTTTTATTTTTTTGTTCAAATATTATATTTACTTTTAAGGATGCAGTTATTTAATAAAGCATCCAAGAAAATTTATATTAAACCTAGCACACCAAATTTAAGATTCTAAAAACAGCATCAATTTAATATCAAAATAACTGAAAACCCTATTGTGATGTTGAAAAATTTAACCTCGTAACATTTCTCCTCTTCCACATGTAGTTGTGTAAAATCAGTGTCTTAGATTTTTAACATGAAGTTTTTTTTGTTAAGAATTACATCACAGACATCACACCATATGCGCTTACAAGGAATATATATCATTTCACGTTACTAGTCTACTTATTCAAACCCACACGGGAAGAACATCTTTCAATATCTACTATATACATGTTGTTTCTGCTTTTATGAACCACGTGCTATGAAGCTTTTTCATGTTTTCTCAGACAAAAAATTCAATCATATTAGTGTACATATATCTTTGTGCGAATGAGTATGACTTATCTTTTGCGTTCATTATTGATCATTATTTTCAACATCTTAACAATTCTTCTTAGTACTGTAGAAAGCTATACACCAACTATTCGGGTTTGTCTTCACGATGACGTCGACGACACTTGAATCATCGTTGAACATCTTGTCTAGATTCTCTCCATGGTATGCATCATCGCAGCTCAGAGTGCGAGCTTCTATACATGTAGTTTGATTAGTTATTTCATGCTTAAACTTTCAAGCTTCTCATATATATCTGTCTGGCAAACATTTTTTGTCCAATCTCTGGTGACTCTAATCCAATAGCTCCTATCAGCAGTGGAACCATAATCATATATGCAACCATTCGACAATCCAACATAAGTACAAATATATTCATTCACCAATTTTTTGACGATGTGAAACAATATATTGTAGAGAATGATGAGAGTAAGAGATGGAAGAATATTGTATTGACTCTCATAAGAATAATGGTTAGAGTTACATATATATTTATACTATAGATGTTTCCTAAACTAGATAGATACAAATATATATGAGTATCTTATATAATAAATATACAATATTAACAATAATGTTTATGATCTCCTTGATCCTTCTATATATATATCCCCCATCACTGTCTTTCTAATCCCAAACTAGCATTCACCTTCTTCATAAACCACGTCCAATAATTCAATATGTCATAGAGAAACAAACAACTAGCGAGCCTTTCATTTATATCTTAAAAGCAGCCACCGACTCCTATAAGTTGCGCACATGTCGATTTTCCTGAATTTCTATATTGTCGAACTAAATGTAGAACACCTACACAAAACTAGACTTCCTCATTTATGACAATATCAACTTTCACATAAGAATTAGGATTTGACTCGAGCGTTTCAACACCATAATCTTTGAGACGTACAAACTGTTCTTCATATACGCTCTCAATCAACATCAATGTTTTGTTAACACATTAACATGGAGATATTGTGTGTTCTTCCACCTTTCACTAACCAACTCTTCTATTTTATAGGCAAACACCTTCAAAGTCTACCGACAACAACGGTTCTAAATCTGACCTCATTCTATCAATATGCATATTTTTAAATTGCTCGAAAATGATCCAAACATTGTCTTTGAAGAGATGTCAAGTTTATGACAAAAAATGCGTCTTGCTTCTAAGAGATTTATTTTTCACTGAACGTAAAGGTTGTGTTGTTACAAAACGACCCATGGTTTAGAATTGTGCAAACATAGGACTGTTAGAAACCTAAAATGGTCCCTGATTAGGTTTTAAACCAAGTTGCGTCCTCTAACTTTTCCCAAAACAGATGAAACAAAAGTAACTATCATTCTATCAACATTTTTTATATTCTAGTTAGAATAGTCTCATCTATAGTTGCATAATGATTAATGAGACATGTATTTTTGAAATAAGAGGCCTGCATAAGGAGCTTCTCACTGTCGAATCTCTGAAATACCATTACCAGTAATGTCGTTAGTTTGCCGGTGGAGTTGTTTCTGATCACTGGAGTAACGTGATCGATGGATGTGCGTGGTGGTTACACCATGCCGCGAATCGGTGGTTCCTAAGTGAACCCAAGAATGTAATCACACATTCACAGCCATGTTGTTTCTCTTAATCATGTTATATATCGACATCAACGCAGTTTGACTTCTTATAGTTTTAAAAGATTTGCTAGTTAGTTGAGAATCACATTTGTTACTTGAAAACCCATTTCAGAAAAGAGAGAGAAAGAGAGTTATATTTGTTAATTAGTACTACGTTGATATAAAGTTTGACTACTTTATCTAATTGGACAATGAATAAAAAGCAAATGTGACGTTTTACTGCGTGTAAGCATCATTACACGGTGTATACTTTTACGGAATATCACACCGTCGAAGTTGAAATATATAAACTCCACGTGGCTGTCCTTGAAAGGAATATTCCAGCTCCGGTCAGCTGGCTTCCATCACAGGTTATCTACCGTTATCGCTGAGCCACACCTGAGATGCGCAAAGAGAGTCATATGCGTACGTCATTGACCTTTTATTCTATTGATCTATTCTTTCCTTTACAAGATAGGAAACTACAACACAACTTTAAAGCCTTTAAATATAGATTAGATCATGATCTATTATTGATCTATGCGACAACTTTAAAGCAGAATTATTCTAAATTGATTAAATCAATTTTATAAATTAACTGAATGTTGTTAATTAGTGTTAAATGTTAAGAGATATTCTAAATAAATAATATTTATTATGCGGCTTAATATAAATAACAAATCATTATATTTATATTGCTATAATTGTTAAAAAATCATTATAATTTTTCTATGCAATTTTTCTTTCTAATCATTTGTTTCATATTATAAGAAATTTAAATTTGTTATTTATAATTAGTGTCAAACATTTATCTTCAGATAATATAAATTCTATTATCATAACTATTTTTGTTATTATATTTATTGTACAATATAGTTAATTTCAATATTCTATATAATAACATATGTATAAAATATTTTTTATTTAATTTTAATTCTTTCAACTCTTTTTGTTATGTATTTTTGATAAAATATATGCAATTTGTTTGATTAACTGTATGATAAAGTATATTTTTATAAAATTTATTTGATTTCAATTTGTTACATTTTATTTATATATATTTTTAGTTTAACATGCAAGTTTATTTAAATTTAAATGAATCCCATTTTTTTTATAAAATATAAATAAAATAATCCATTAGTTTATTTGATTTGATATTGATTGAAACTATTTTGTATTATCTGAACCTACAAAAATAAATTATAATTATTTGTTGTTTTTACAAAAATCATTTGAATATGTTAGTCAGTTATTTGATCTATTAAATAATTTTAAAGAATTTTTTTTAAAAAGATATCTGGAAGATTAGACCTAATATTTTATAAAAAAATTCAAAATTCTATGTAATATAATATTTTATTTTATAGATTTTGTAATTTTTAAGATACATGACTTTAAATTTTTTTTAAATAATTTAAACGAGTTGTTCGGATCCAAACTGAACCTAAAAAAATTCAAACATAATCCGAACTAAAATTTATAAATACCCGAATGAAACTGATATTTTTAAACCCAAAAACTAAAACCCAAAAACCCACTCCAACATTTGTGTTTATATTTCAATAAATTACTGACTTCATTTCATAATATCCCCTATATATTAAAGGAAAAACATTACAACATATTTTTGTAGCCACATGTCATCACCACAATCATTCTTAAAATCCTTAGAAAAATAGTTGGTCCATATAAATATATAATAAGCTTTTTATTAAACTAACCATAAATTAATCATATATGTTCTTCATTGTTTCCTTAAATAAAAATCACATAATTACTTAATGTGACTAAAGTATATATGGCAATTAATAATTTTGAATAATAAAGATTTGATATAAATCAGTATATTCTCTATCATTTTTAATTCATTTTAAAATAAATTAAACAACCACATTAACTATATAATAAAAATTTAGATTATTTCGTACACGTTATATTTTAAATTTTAAAAAACTAATATAAATGACTAAAGTTGTTAAAAATCTCACACTGAAATTTTTGTGATCTATGGTTTAAAATTTATGTTATAACAAGATATAAATGATTACAAAATTACATAAGTATGAAGTCTCATTTAATAAATATTATATATATGCATATTAATATTTTTTAAAAATAAATTATATACCATATAAAATACAAAAATATTTTAATATCGAAAATTGCTTTGAAATTTTTTGATAAAAATTTTAAACAATTATTGACAACTTAATATTTAGATTTTAAACTTTGCATTGAATGTTTTTAAAATTATAAATTACTAAAACTAATAAACATCCCATAAATTTTTTATTGTTATCATTGATTTAAAATTTTTGTTATAAAAAAATATAAACGATCAAAAATAATATGAGTATATAATATTTTTTAATAGATGTCAATATTAAAAATATACTATATATCTATGTTAATATCATTTAAACTTAATTTTATAACATATAAAATAGAAAAAAGTGTTTTTCGGGATAAATAAAATTTATTTAAGTATTTGTATCAATTTAATTATATACATAATAGTTACTAAATTTTTAATTATTCAATATATATTTATTATTTCCTAATATGTAAAAAAATATAATACTTAAAAATAATTTATATATAATATTCATTCCGCGCAAAGCGCGGATCTTAACCTAGTAAACTTATAAAGCTATAATTCATTAAATAAGTATTTATTTGATTATCAGTCCTTATATTTAATCATTTTTATGAAAATTATGCTTTTATACATAAGCCTTTAAATAAGTAAATTAATTAGTTGTAAAACAGGAAAAATCAAAAGTGTTGGTGCTAATTAAAAAGAGAAAAAGACTAGAATAGCACTAAATCAAGTTTTTGTTCCCAAAGTAGCACTCAAGGCTCAAAGTCACAAAAATATGTTTTATTAAAGAGGTAAATATACATTTATACCCCTTGGGTTAATTAATCCAAAGCTTAGGGTTTAGAGTTAAAGGGTGGGGTTTTGGAATTAGGGTTTAAAAGTTTATAAAAAATAAATACTAAATTAAAAATAAAAATTTTTAAAACAGTTTCAAAAAGTATTTTTAAATTATAAAAAAAAATTTGAAAAAAAAAAAAATTTCAAAAAAAATTTTATAAAAATTTCGAATCTGAAAACATATAGGGGGTGATTGGTAGTTGCTGTAGGTGCTGTCCACAGCCCTATTTATTTCCACAGCACCAAATTTAGAGCAATCAAGCTTTAGATTTTTTTTTGAAACCACAGCTCTTAAAATATCCTACAGCTGTACAAGTGCTCTGCAGAGCCAAATATCCAAAGCAATTTTTTAGTGCTTCAATAAAATTCCACAGCAATAAAATCTAAAGCTACAGCAAAAAGTCTACAGATTTTTTTCTACAGCAAAATATTTAAAACTACAGCCATTACCAATCGGACTAATAATCTGAAACTATAAATTTTTTTTTTTTTCATTTTTTTTATTTATTTTTATTTATTTTTGTTTTTTTATTTAATTTTAAACCAAAAGTATTAGAGATATTTTACCCATTAATGAATGTCATTTTTGTGATTTTGTCTTTTTAGTGTTATTTTTGAGATATAAACTTCAAAATGTGCTATTATTGACAATTGACCAATTAAAAACCTCAAACATATAATCATTCGGACTAATAGGCTTCCGCAGAAAGCCGACGAAAAGGCAGAGAAAAGACGCACACCGAAGAAAAACACAAAGACTTCATCATCATCTCCTCCTTCTTTCGCCTCAGCAAGAAGCTAATCTGATTCAGCCATGGTAAGCTCGATTCGAGTTCCACTTCGTCTCGCGTTTTTGATTATTCAAATCTCGGTTCTCGCCTAAAGTTTAATTAGATTAGATCTGGAGATAGATTCACTTGTTGGTTGAGATCTCTGATGTTCTGGGGTTTGTATGCTCTGAGTGACTGATCTAGGCTAGCAATCGGACGATAAACTCTACTATTCCAGCGTGACAGTTTCGATTAAACCAATTGATTTTGAAATCATGCGCGTTGCCAGCGATGATGATTCATCGAGTGTTTGATTGTTCATTTCTGATTTGTTTTACTAGAGATTTTTAGTCGAAAGCTGTTTCAAGGAGATGGGTGGAGAGTCTACTAGTGTCTATGTGTTTGTGTGTTTGAAGAGAGTTGTAGATTAATGTTTATTTGTTTTGTTGGTAACAACAGGCTAATGCGGCGTCAGGAATGGCAGTCCACGATGACTGCAAGCTCAAGTTTCTTGAATTGAAGGCCAAGAGGACATACCGTTTCATCGTCTACAAGATTGAGGAGCAGCAGAAGCAAGTGGTCGTTGAGAAACTCGGCGAGCCTGGTCAATCCCATGATGACTTTGCAGCTAGTCTTCCTGCTGATGAATGCCGATACGCCATTTTCGATTTTGACTTCGTCACTGCTGAGAATTGCCAGAAGAGCAAGATCTTCTTCGTTGCATGGTAACTAACTTACATACATACCCTCTCTGCTAAAACCGATTTATAACGTGCTTCAGTTCCTTGAAATCTATTGTTGTTGTTTTGGCCAAGGTCTCCGGACACGGCTAGAGTGAGAAGCAAGATGATCTACGCGAGCTCTAAGGACAGGTTCAAGAGAGAGCTAGACGGGATTCAAGTAGAGCTTCAAGCAACCGACCCAACCGAGATGGATCTCGACGTTTTCAAAAGCCGAGCCAATTGAGGAACCGGTTGAATCGAACTTCTTTCATCTACTATTGCCGAGTGATATGCTTTTACTTAAGGTTTGCTGTGACGGCACCAACCAAAAAACAGCTTCATTTTTATCTGTCGTTATTTTATTTTGGTCCTTACAGTGTTGTTGTCTTAAAACTCAAGAGATCTGACTCGTGCCCTTTTACCTTAAACCCTCTATCAAAAAATGAATCCTATCAGCACATTTTGTCTTAAGCATGTTTGTGAGACTAGTGGTGAATATACAAAACCTAGTTAGAACGTAAGGATTTTGATCACTAGCAGCATCTTTTGAGGTTTTTGATGCAACAAAATGAGAATAAAACCAAGTTAGAATCTTAGAACATATATGCAAGCTTTAATATTCTTTTCAGCAAAAAATACAATTTTTTGAATCATATACTAATGTTGACTAAAACAAAATAATAAGCTGACCATAAAGTTATATCTCATATTAGATGTTGACTAAAAACAAAACTAATAAGCTGACCATGTACAAAAGTTGCAAGTTCATATTATATGTTTGACCAAACACACAAAAAAAAAAAAAAACTGACCATATAGTAATAGTTGCATAAATAGAAGAATATATAAAGTAGGTTGAATGAATTTCTCTACATTAATAATTATTCAGGATTATATATAGCTTCCAAATAACGCCGAACAAAAAGGAAAAAGAAAAGACTCATATTCGAAAAAAGATCTTCGTCGTCTTCTCTGCGTCTCCTTTCAGCAGTCTTTGACATCGTCTTGATTCAGCCATGGTTAATCTCCGATCTTTCTTCTTATTCTCATATCGTTTGTTTACGATCTTTAGCTCACTAGATCTAGAACATGTATTTGTTTTCTCCGATTAGATCTCTTAGATTCTCTGTGTGTGCGCGTGATCTACGCTACTGATCTAGCCTAGGAAATTAAAAAAAATCTACGAACAATTCACAAACACTGTAGTTCGTCGCTAGTTAGAATCGAATCATGGATGAATCTAGTGTGTTCGTGCGTGTTTCAGGTTGAGTTTATGTGCCTGTTTCTGCGGTTTTAACAGTTATAAAAACGTATAGATATATGGTATATCTAGAGATTTTTGTTACTGTTAACTGCGGTGCGGGGCGGGGCGGTAAGCTGGTTACCATTCGTAGCCTTTGGTTTTTAGCATTGTTGTGTCATGTGTGGATACGTTTACAAGCATAGCTTTGATGGATCTGGAAATGTGGGAGAAGAGTTTGTGAATCTTATTGTTTTTTTGTTTGTTGTGTTTTGATGATTTTATTAGGCTAACGCGGCGTCGGGAATGGCAGTCCATGATGACTGCAAGCTAAGGTTCCTGGAACTGAAAGCGAAGAGGACGCACCGTTTCATTGTCTACAAGATCGAGGAGAAGCAGAAGCAAGTGATTGTTGAGAAAGTTGGTGAGCCTATTCAAACCTACGAGGACTTTGCTGCTAGCCTCCCTGCTGAAGAGTGCCGATACGCCATTTATGATTTCGACTTTGTCACCGCGGAGAATTGCCAGAAGAGCAAGATTTTCTTCATTGCATGGTAAACAAATACTGAAGATTCTCATCTCTCTGTTCTTATTATTTGCATGTATTTATTGTTTTTGAATGTTGTGGTCTGCCGAAAGGTGTCCTGACGTAGCGAAGGTGAGAAGCAAGATGATCTACGCGAGCTCCAAGGACAGGTTCAAGCGTGAGCTTGATGGAATTCAAGTGGAGCTTCAAGCGACTGATCCAACTGAGATGGATCTTGATGTTTTCAAAAGCCGGGTTAATTAAAAAACAAATATTATCTCTCTCTCTTTGAATAAGCTTCTTTGGCTCTTACAGTTTCCTGTGACTGTTATAAAAACATAACGCTCTTTTATTCTATCCTTATCTGGTCTGTCTTCTGCGTCGTTGTTACCGAACAGTGTTTTCATCTTATATTGAAAGTTATATCCCAACGTTTGTGCTGTTTGTTTGCATCCTTTGTATAAAGATGATTCCTTTTGAGCGTCCTTTGTTAGATGGTGGATGAAAAAATGGTAAGAGAATACTGATTGAGATGTGATGGAATGTTTCAACTTATACAACTAGAATCATTCAAAATAGTTGTCTCAACATCTCATTCCTGCAGGTATGAAGCAATGGAGCTTTATTTATCACACCATAGAAAGTATCATTCGTATGTGTTATCAACAAACCAAAAAAGAAAAAAAAGTTGAGAACCGGACGTGTCGGGTTCAAGTCTGGGTTGAGAAGGTTACGTCTCGATCTCACTAATTCTAAATGGGCCTTAGGCTGGATTCAATATAACAAATGGGCCGATGTAGAAAGGCGGGAGGAGGCGGGAAAGGAAAATTTTCAGGAGGAGCTAAAAATGCGCCAAACTCGACACGTGAACATTCCCCGCCACCAAGTGGTATCACGTGTGAGAGCTTTCCTTATTTTTAAGACTCCTTTTAAACCGTAGATCTCTTTCTATTTAAAAAAAGAAGATCCAATGGTTGACACACCGATCCGCGTCAAACTATTTCATCCAATCACATCAATCCGTACGATCAATATAAAAAGAATCTATCAAGTCATTGTAGACAGACATCAAGCAAAAAACCAAAACCGATCTCAGATTCGTAACTTCCAATCATCAATGGCGCCCAAGGCAGAGAAGAAGCCCGCGGAGGAGAAATCGAAAGCCGAGAAGGCTCCGGCGGAGAAGAAACCAAAGGCCGGGAAGAAGCTACCGAAGGAGGCCGGAGCAGGCGCAGGCGGAGACAAGAAGAAGAAGATGAAGAAGAAGAGCGTGGAGACGTACAAGATCTACATCTTCAAGGTCCTGAAGCAGGTTCACCCGGACATCGGAATCTCGAGCAAGGCCATGGGGATCATGAACAGCTTCATCAACGATATCTTCGAGAAGCTCGCTGGTGAGGCCTCGAAGCTCGCGAGGTACAACAAGAAGCCCACCATCACTTCTAGGGAGATTCAGACCGCGGTTAGGCTTGTGCTTCCCGGAGAGTTGGCGAAACATGCTGTATCGGAAGGGACCAAGGCTGTCACGAAGTTCACCAGTTCCTAGACTATGGGGTTGAATTAGAGTTCCTTTCTTGTTTTTTTTCAGTATTGCAAATTTGCAATTTCACGGTTTGTATGTAGTGCCTATTGCTTTTGTTAAATCAGTTTTCATGTCCTTGTTTGTCTCTAATGTTGCTGTCTGCTTTTGTGGCATTCGATCCTCCCTCCATATATAGTTGATATTTATTTGTTTGTTTAAGATGCTCTTTTTTTCTTTTCAAGATTAGATCCATTTACAAACGTTGATTGTGTGTGTTAGGTTAGTGTTTAACCTGTTTGAGTTTAGGTTTGTGTTTGAGAACTTAATAGATGTTTTTATTAAAGTTGTAGGGTCTTACTCATCACAAATCTGCAATCTCCATGCCTAACTTACCATCGTTTTGTCTTATGGAACTATGGAAGTGGAGTTTTAAAATGTCAATGGGACGATGTCCGTATTATAGCTTAAAATGTCAATGGGACGATAGTGTTACACTCGCCTACACACCATCTCCACCCACCCCAACCAAAGCTCCGCTCAGCTCAGCTACAAATAGAAATCAAGTTAAGACAAATTTAATCAACTGGCTAGGATAGATACAACTGGCTATTATCATATGATCAGAATACTAGAAAACCAATGTATGATTCTCATTACTATGATTTCTATTTGTCTGCATTTACAAATAACTTGGGTTATATATACTATATAGTATATGCAGTGGTACCGTAGGTGTCTTTGGGATGATATAACATTTTGTATTTTAAATAGAGTTTATGTGCTTGTTTCAAGTTTATTAATGCTTTTGCGACTGCCTTTGAATATGTATATCATGTATATTTCACATTTTGTTGTTGACAATTTGTAACCATAACTAAGTACATTTCAAACAGAGATATATCAACCATGGATATACAAAGAATATTAAAACTTACTAGATTTTGACCCGCGCTTCAAAGCGCGGGTATTGTATCCTTTTATATAATATTATATGAAAATATTTATGTTTGGGTTGTATTTATAGGAGGTTATATTTCTTAATGTGTAATTTTAAATCGAGCACACAATTGAGAAAATTGTCTAAGTTTTTGACATAATGATAATATATCAATCTACTTTAATAGTATATATGATTTCTTATTTATTAACTTCAAAGTCAAGGTAAACTATAATTTTTATTCCTTTCGGATTTTAAATTATACATAAATTATTTTGAATACATTATAATATTTATATTAAGGTAAAGTTTAACTTGGGAATATAGTATGATCAATATTATTTTGAGGTCCCAAGTTGGACCGGTTTAAAATATGACACAAATCGATAAAATAATAAGATAATAATTTTTTTTTGAAAAATGTAACGTAAATATATCATCCAATTCAAATTATAAATTAATAATTATACTTATATACATTTTATATAACTATAAATAAACCATTATATTGTTTGTTTTATATTCATAATGAAATTATCTTTATTGTATATTATCTTTAATGAATTTAAAAAAATGTTATAGTTTTTTTAAGAAAAATTAATGTTTATATTATTAATACATTATAATGTTGACTTAATTATAATTTAATTATTTTTATTTGCACATAATTGTGGTTTGTTTTTTAAATGGGCCAGAAAGTGGCTTGACTATATTTAAGCTCATAAAATTATCAAGATGGGCTGTTATTTAGATATTTATGTAAATTATCAAGATGGGCTGTTATTTAGATATTTATGTTAAGCAAATTCTGTTACATAAGGAATTCAATAAAATCGGCCCAAGCCCACACAAATTCTATAGCTTTTACATGATAGAGACCAGATATTTTTGCCATTTTCAGACAGCTTTTCGTTTTCCAAAAAAAAAAAAACAAACTCTCTAATAGCGATTGAACCAACAAACGATATGTGTCTTCCACGAATCGACTCAGTCTCATCTCCAAGGTTACCCATTGTTAACCTATTTTCTTCATCCTTGACAGAGAGTTGACTCAAATCAATTCTTACAGAAAGCTTCTTTTTTTTTTTGCATGTCTCTCCGATGGCTTAAATATAATCGAAGTTCAAATCGTGGTGAGCTGATTCAACAGACAAAAAACTCCAAAGGTTTGTCTTCATGTTCGTAAATCCACCATTAATAACAGGTTTACTTAAGAATTTTTAATTAAAACATATTTACCAAAAGCCCATTAGATGAACCGATTTACATTTTTTTTTTCAGGTTTCATTCGACAGAAGAAATAAAAGAACATTTTTTTCTTAACTGCTGGTTCCTCTTGGTTAAACAGAAGAAGATGGAATCTCCGAAAGTATAACTCCATCCGATCCATAAAAGGTAATTCCAATGTTACTTTTTTTGTCTCTTCATCCATTTCTTTTAAATATAATTTGTATTTTCAGATCTAACTTTTTTTTTAAATCTGTTTTGCAAGTTGGGTTTGATGATTTTCTTTCTTATTCCGATGAGATGGGAACTTGTTGCGATGACAGTAAAATGGAACTTTAAAGTGTAAGCCGTACAAACATAAAGGTATACAAATAAATAGTCCCATTTGTTAAAATTGTAGATTCTTATACCATAAGAAATTAAATAAATATTTATAAAATATATTATACTTTCATTAAAAGGAATATTCACATATTCTCTAAAACTTAAATATTTACATATTCACCTGTAATTTCTTCTGATTTTTCAAAAAAATATATTACTTTTATTTTTATTGTGAGGTTTGCAACGGGAGTTCACAAACATCTCTACAAATGAAAAAGTTTGTATCATTAAACATTGATAGATATATAAACTATCACAGATTCACAGGTGCGTATTGAATGAAAGAATATATACTGTTACTGTCAATTATTAGTATATTGAAATATAATGTATTTTGTCTTTTATAAGATTAAAAAATAATTTGATTTAAAACACATACATTTTCAGGAACTACAAACAATCAGTACGAAGATAAGTATTTTACTGAATACATCCATACATGTTTTAATTTGATCCATTCATTGTTTCATTTGGTCAA
The DNA here is from genome assembly GCF_020379485.1 of Brassica napus. Classification (NCBI taxonomy): domain Eukaryota; kingdom Viridiplantae; phylum Streptophyta; class Magnoliopsida; order Brassicales; family Brassicaceae; genus Brassica; species Brassica napus. Next base: position 3,847,448 of record NC_063435.1, on the reverse strand, counting down.
AATTTTAGGAATTTAAACTATGACGACTTAACAGAATTTCCATGTTATTGTTTTTATTACCTTTTTGTCTCCAAATATGATTTCCAAACTCTCACCAAGCCCAGCATTGGATGGTTTCCAGGTGTGGTGACTTTGGCTTCGACCAACCCGTCTTCCATGGCCTAATCTCATCAAGGTAAACCATCTTTTACTTGGAAGACATATTATGAGAAACGTTTTGAGAAATTGTGTGTTGCTTTGAGGTTAAAAGACAGTATATATAGGAAAAATAAAGGTCGTGGATTTAGGTTTTCCTAGTCAATACAGTTAGAGAATATATGCAGTTAGTTTAGTAAATTAATGGGAAATTAGATTTTTGGGTATATTATAATAGATATTTTCGTTACCAAAATTCATGGTTTCTTGTTTTGATTTTCTCTTATTGATATGTTGAAGATATGCAAGTACAATGATTGGCCGGATATTTATGATTTAGTTATTCTTATTGTTTTGTATATATATTTTTCCAAATGAATTTACTTGCCGATTTTTTTGCTTTTGGTTATGTATATATCTTATTTTTTAATAATTGCATTTGAAACAGATTTGCAAATACAATAATTTGGCCAGTATGTTTCAAAGTGGTTTAATCCCGTATTTTTCTCAAAATATGGGTATTTTGTATAGAAAAAGTTTATTCCATAGATGGTACTTTTAAACCCAATTGTTAGTTTTTCTACTTAATATTAATAAATAAATTCATGAAATAAATATAAAAAATGGGGTTTAGGGGTTCTTCTGTATCTCAATCTATACATCTAAAAATGCAACCATACAAATATATAAACATGAGTATTTCAACCATTCATAACGCCGACCATACATATATTGTTTAATGGTGAAGCTTGCACCAAATTGAATTCTGGTAGTAAAATAAACATGTAATCGTTGATGGTACTTGATGTTCTGAATTTAAATGTACAATTTGTTACTGCCATATATTGTTTAAGCAATGGAAAAGAGCGTTATAGCAGTTCAAGATGGTTTTAAACCTTATGTATGGTGTTGAAGCAAACACAGAATCGAATTCTGTTAATGAAATAAACATGTCATCGTTCATGTAACTTGATATCTGGATTTAATTGTACAATTTTTTACGTGAATATATTGTTTAAGCAATGGAAAGATTGAAAAGTATAATTGTTTATGTGAATACATTTTTTAATACATCTACGATGGCAGAAAGAGATTAAAAGTAAGATTACACATGGTAAATTAAATAAAGGCGTTGAAAAAGACTCGAAAAAATAGGATGGTTAAATAAAAGGAAATTTAAAAAATAAAATAATTTAATTGAAATCATAGTTTAAAAATAATTCAGTGGCATGAAATTGTAAATACTTCAAAACTTGAAGGTGGTCTCAAAAAAGGCCCTTCAGTTTTAATAGTATTGACTAGTCATAAATATTTTCCCATTTTCTTCTCTGCAAAGTAATACCCTCAAGAAAATTGAATCAGAGATAACTCAAACAGATAGAATAGAATATAGAAATAAAGCATATATCTTTTTCTTGTTGAATGAGAGAACCATATTTTTGTTTGTGGTTTCTGAAAGAAAGCATATTTTCAGGTTTTCAGAAATAATCTTAACCTCAATCATAGTCAATCTTATACTTGTCTCTACAAAAAAGCAATCTTATTCGTATTCTTTTATAGGAGAGGTGATCATAGGCCATTACCGTATTTCGAAGGCAGAACGTGATTCTTTGTTTATCTGCAAAGATAAGGGTTCTTAAAAAATTCTTCTCGATGTTAACACTTATTATAAGTCAACAAATACACATAAAATGAGGTCTTCCGGTTCCTATTTTTTCACCTCATCTACCAACCCTCTTTAATTCGCATACATATTGATTCACACATGGATACAACGACAACAATATATAAACCACACATTCACGAGCATCCCCTTTCCTATTCAGCTCGGTTTACTATTGATGGATCATATTCACATAGATGCAGTGGCTGCCAGACAACTGACAATATGTACGGTGTTTATTTCTGCAATAAATTTGGCTGTTCGATTTGGTTACATAAAGAATGTACGGAAGCTCCATTGGAGATCAACCATCCTTCCCACCCCCAGCATCCTCTCATGCTCAACAATTATGATGACTCGTCAGATCAATGTGTTTTGTGTAGGGGACATCTACCGCCTCTGCGTTATACTTGCTTTACATGTAAAATCACGGTGGATATAGCTTGTGGGATGAAACCATGGCCACAAGTTATCGAACATCCCTTGTGTCATAGCCATCCACTTATCGTCAAAGGAAACGAGGTGTCAGCTTCCTGTGGGGTATGTAAGGAGTCTAATTATGGACTGTTCTATTTATGTATTGAATGCAATGTATATTTCCACGTGGAATGCGTCCGTTTCTCACAAGAGGTAAATCATCCTTGTCATTCGAATCATCCTCTCAAGTTAATCGCTTTTGATGCACTTACTGATGATGCCGAGAAGACTTGTATTTTATGTGCAAACTACCCAAGAAATGTATGTTATCATTGTTTCATTTGTGATTTTACCTCTTGCCTTCGTTGCACCAGAAGACCACCTCCCCTTGTTGTTGAGGATATGAAAACCCACCAACATCAACTTCTTCGCATATCTAAGAGAATCTCATATGCTTGTGATGTTTGTGGGCTGAAACGCGACACACAATACTATCATGGATCTTATATATGTCACCAGTGTGATTTTATTGTCCATGGAATGTGTATTGGCTTGCCCCGTGTCATCAGCATCAATCGTCATGATCACCGCATTTCTTTCACTTATCATATTGGTCCTGATTATTCAAAATGTGGAGTTTGTCACCGAAGTATAAGCCAACACCATGGGGCTTATTCTTGCTTTGTTTGCCCAAACTATGCAGTTCATTCCAGATGTGCAATAGAGCGTGATGTATGGGATGGTGTAGAGTTAGAAGGGATTCCATATGTTATAGAAGATGTGACACCATACAAGGTGGTGAGTGATGGCTTGATCAGTCATGTTAGTCATGTCGAACACCCTTTAAAGTTACACAAGGGCAATATCCTTTATGAGTGGATAAGATGTGAAGCATGTAGAGATCCGGTTGGATTTGACTCCGTCTTTGTTTGTGAGAAATGTTGCTTCCTTCTTCATCAAAAATGTGCTAATCTTCCCATGAAGAAAAAATTTATCGTGGACACTGAGTTATACAAGTTGGAAGTTGACAAACTTAGAGTTGCAAGCTATTGCTCGGAGTGTGCAACATTATCTGATGGGTTCAAGTATTCAAGTCATGATGAAAATAGGAAAGTAGACGTTCGGTGTTTTTCCCTTTCTGAGCCATTTGTCCATGCTGGCCATTCACATCTACTATATTTTAGAAAGGCATATTACAGGAGGTCCATATGTGATGCATGCATGAAAATGAGTAATTCTCGTTTTACGCTCGACTGTGAAGATTGCCGGTTCAATTTGTGTTTTTTTTGTGCTACTTTGCCTTTAAGGACATGGCATAGGACGGATGAGCATCCTCTCATTTTATGTTGTGACAAAAAAGCGGGTGGTCAAAGCTGGTGTGACATTTGTGAAAGACAATTAAATCCAATGTTATGGTTTTATACATGTTCTAGCTGCGAAGTCGCCATACATGCTGAATGTGTAATAGGAGATATCTCACGTATTAATCCAGGAAGCACCATTGAATTTGGGGGGCCTGAACTTGGGTGGAGGAATAAAATCTTTGAAGTTGTTCCTAACAATCAAAGCACTCGGCCATTATGCACTAAATGCCGTTCTCGATGCAAGTTCTCTATCTTCTTAAAGGAGAAGAATAAAGCCAGTAGGTACTTCTGTTCAAGTAATTGTGTGTATTTTTATTTTAATTAGACATTTATTGATGAGTGCTTTTTTCATGATTGTATTGTTTTATTCGTGTTTCTATAACTAATGTCACGGACGTATTTCTATAAACCTGAAATGTAATAAGAGTGAATTTCTTTTCTATTAAGGTGATGATTGTTTGTTTGATTTCTAGATTTTTGGTTTTGGTTTTTGGTTTCTAGATTTTAGATTTTGGTTTTTGGTTTTTGATTTTGCAGTAGATTTTAGTTTTTGAAAAAACATGAATGGTGATTTTAGATTTTGATTTCTAGTTTTTAGTTTTTGGTTTTTGTTTTTAAAATAATAAAAATAAAATATTATTAATAGTTAAATATTTATTATGGAAATAAAAAATATAAAATATTGTTACCAAAACACAGAAGCTTATTAAAAAACAAAAGCAGCAAACACAAAATAATATAATTCTATGTTTAAATATAAACTTAAAATATTAATTTTATGTCTAAACATACATTTATATGTATATATACTTTATATTAGAAACTTGTACATATAATATATGCAGAGATCCGTACATATAAAAATAATGCGCAGACCAAATTTCTTACTAAAATTTTCCATAACTATAATATTTGTTTTTGTAAAAACGATAACTATAACACACACACACACATATATATTCATTGACGGTTAACTACAAAAAAATATTATGCGTAGAATTTAACTATATACGCATTATTTTTATATAAAGTTTTAGAATTAAATAATTATTGATAAATAATATTTACAAATTTAAATTACAAAGTTAACAAAAATTAACAAATATTTCTAAAATTAGGGAAAAATATAAGTCTACGAATATGATATAGTATGCAATAATAATAATTATATTTCAATAAAATTTATTGTACAAAATATCAATTAAAACATTAATAAATGAATTTAACTTAATACAATTTTAATGGATTTAAGTAGTGAAGATAAAACTTTAATTATTTTGGGCAGTTTTACGTTTCTTGTGTGCTTTATATAGTGATAACTGTAAGTCTTATATACTACATTATTTATCAAAATTTAATAATATGTTTTAAATAAGAAAATAATTTTTGGTTTTTGCTCGTAGCAAATTGTAAAGAGAAACCAAGAACAAATGGATTTTAGTTTTTAGGTAAAAAGAAGTAAAAAGGGTCAAAAATTAATTTCCCTAAAAAGTAGGAAATCTATTTTACCTAAATCATGATTGGGTAGAAAATAGATATTGGAAAATCAAAAACCAAAACTACTTTAAAAACTCAAAACAAAACAATCAACCTCTAAAACACTTGTCGGTTGTTATACACTATATATACCTACATACACCTGTGCAAGAAACTATACATAATCAAACTCGTTTTTGTTATAGTGTATGACATTGGGAAAGCCAAGAATTTTTTTGAGGGGTCACTTATATTATATGATAAAGATGTCGGTAGTGGTATCGAGCCCGGATCCATGGGTTCATAGAAACTCCTTTCATCCTAAAGGATTTTAATGCAGAGAATGGATACATTTGTTCTCGTTCATGCTTATTAAGTTATTTGGGTTAATCATTTATGTTCGTGTGTGTACAAAGTTTCCTTCTTTTAAGGTTGTAAGATTTGCTTATTCCAAATATTGTGTTTACTTGGTCATCTACTTTTCACCATAACAATGTATATGCTTGTGGTTAGTGTGTATGTTCATGTTTATTGTAAGTGTTTTTTTTTTCATGGTTGTTATTTGTTCGTGTTCTGATCTAATATGACAATTGCTTATTATTTTCAAGAAATGAAATGTAATTGAGAACGATTTTTGTTTTCTAGTGAACACTGTTGGTTATTGTTATAACACCAATACATAAACATCCACTTGCAATCGCAAGAAACAAGCACAATCAAAAGTCACTGTTATATATGAGCGTGTCTAAAATCATACATGAAAAGCTCATAAACATATTAGATCATAAGGTTGAACACTTTGGAGGAATGGTCTCTTGAGTACACATCACGGGTCCGTAATCGTCTGCATTGTGTATTGGGCAGACAGTGCGACTAGGGACAAGCGGTACCACTCTTACATGGCGCAAAATGGTCCTAGTTGGCTTAAAGTTCAGCTTATCTGCGAGGCTAATTCGGCCTAGCCCTCAACTATCTCTGCGGAATCAAGGAATGGGAGACTTGTGTCATTTGCCTTTCATAGGCTCTGTTTTTTCTCCCACCTTCACTGTTGACACTACTGGTGCCTGTTGGTGTTTTTTTATATTCTGGTATTCTGTTTGGTAGGTTGTGCTGATCTTAATGATTGTACGTTCAAACAACCTTTTAACACTTTGATTTAATATGTGATAAAAGATAAAACATATTAAATCATTGGACACAAAGTGGATTATAGTTTGTCTAGGCCGGAAATTTCTAAACAACAACAAATCATTACCCATTCTCAATTCAATGGTTGTTTCAAAATTTTAAACATTAAAGGCAATATTTATAGACACGAGAAAACTGTATGAGACTTAATTAACAAGCTTTTAATAATTTCTTCAGAAGTTAATAGCTAAGCAAAAGAAACGGATTAAAGCAAAGGATAAATAAAAATATGGCTTCGCCCGGGTTCGAACCGGAGACCTTCAGTGTGTTAGACTGACGTGATAACCAACTACACCACGAAACCTTGTTACCAATTTTCACCCTACGTTTTAAATAACCGCTTATAGTATCAACTTCCGACATTACTTTTGTCGGCTCACCTTTCAACTTCCGTTGAACTCTCCTCTTCGTCTCGCTCTCTCTCTCGCTCCCGCCCAAAGAGAAAACTTTCGAGATGGCGACCGGATTAGATAAGTCTCTGGACGACATGATCGCCAAGAACCGCAAGTCTCGTGGATCCGGATCCCAACCGGGTCCGACCCGCCGCAACAACACTAATCGTAAATCCAACCGATCTGCTCCGTACCAATCAGCCAAGGTTCAAATCCATTCTACATCTCTTCCCTCTCTCTAGTTTCGCCGGAAGTGTTGATGAATCTCTCAAAGAGGAAAGAAAAAGAAACGGATTGATTTGGTTGTTATAGGCGCCGGAGTCCACCTGGGAACACGAAGCTTTCCCTTCCCGGTCAACCCGTTCTTCCGCCGGAATCGAAACCGGGACGAAGCTCTACGTCTCCAATTTGGATTACGGGGTCATGAACGATGACATCAAGGTGTCAAAAATCGTTCCTTTTTCTCAACTCTGTTTGATTCTTTGCGTTAGGGCTTGTTGTCTGAATTTGAGACCGAAGCAACTTGGAACTGATATGAGCCTCTGTTTGTTTGTTTCGTATGTAGGAACTGTTTTCTGAGGTTGGGGAACTTAAACGCTACACAGTACACTTTGACAGGAGTGGAAGATCAAAGGTAAGCTGAGATTGTACTTCTTCTTTGTCGCTTGTCCTCTGTTTTTTTGAGTCTTGAAGATTTAGTCTTATACCATTAGGGAACTGCTGAAGTAGTATACTCTAGGCGTGGTGATGCAATAGCAGCTGTGAAAAAGTACAATGATGTTCAGCTGGATGGGAAACCCATGAAGATAGAGATCGTGGGCTCCAATCTTCAGACCCACTCTGCTAGACCAGGGAATGCAACTTTCAATAGTGGTTCAAGGCGGTAAGTATTTATATACTGTTTCATTATTATGTAAAAGCTTTCTCTATGTTGTGGGGGTATATTGAAAAGTCTGTTTTATTGTTTGGGTTAGCAGAGGAGGACAAGGGAGAGGTGGTCAACAACAACGTGGTGGTGGTCGTGGCAGGCGTCCTGGCAAGGGTCCAGCAGAGAAGGTATCTGCTGAAGATCTTGATGCGGATCTTGATAAGTACCACGCAGCAGATATGGAGACCAACTGAGGCTGCTCTTTGTGACAAAAAAAAAAAAAAAAAAAAAACTGAGGCTGCTCTTCTCAAACCGCGAGTGGGATGATTGAGAAAGAGAAGATAGAAAACTTTTTGCCTGCTGATTAGCCCTCCATGGCTGTGTGTTGTTGATTTGTTTTTCTTACAAGTGACCCCTTTAGATTTGCGAATCTGTGTTTAGACTTTGTTATTGTTGTCTTAACAAATAGGCTCAACACGTCGCCGTTTACATAATATGGGCTGTCAAATTTTATTTTATTTTATTTTTTAACACGTCGTCGTTTCGTAAATTTCGACACGTCATCGTCCACAAGCTGAGCAAGTTTATTTGAATAGAGACGAAGAACACAAACTCAATTGCTTAAACCCTAATCGGAAAATCCCTCCGCCGTATCTCTCTCTTCTGTCATGGGGTTCTTCGACCTAAACGTACCGTACAGCTACCCGTCCCAATCAGGCGGGAAGGAAGTCGCCGTCGCCGTCGCCGTCGCAAACAAACTCCGCGTAAAGCTCGCCACGAAAGCCATGGAGCTAGGCTACGTCGGAATCGCGCATAACCATTCGATCGGCGGCGTAATGACGGAGAAGGACTCTTGCACGATCCCTCTTCTCACTCTCGGATCTTTCATCAAAGCCGCTCCGCGATTATCATCCTCCGTCGCGTTCCATCGCGGCTTGCTCGGCGTCCCTCGATCCACTCCGTTTCGGCAGTACACGCGCGTCACCGTCAAGCTAGAGAGCAAGGCTCAGTGCCTGGGGTTGAACTCCGGGAATCCGGTTCTGAAGAGCTATGATATCGTTGCCGTTAGGCCGATGAATCAGTTCGCGTTCGATCAAGCTTGTACGAAAGCTGAGGTGTTTAAATTTTCTAAGCCTCTCTCTCTGTGTGTGATTGAGGTTTCTTGTTGAGTCTGTGATGATTCTTATTCTTAGATTGGACGTTGTAGGTTGATATCATCTCGATTGATTTCTCGAATTTGCCGTTTCGGTTGATGCATCCCACGGTTAAAGCTGCTATTAAGGTTTGTGATTCACAGATTGTTAACTGTTACAAGAGTCTCTGTGTGTATCTCATTGTGTTTTTTTTATATGAGTAGCGAGGAGTTTACTTTGAGATCAAGTACTCTGATCTTTTAAAGGATGCTGAGAAGAGAAGACAAGTTATATCCAATGCTAAGGTGAGAACTTTGATTGTGTATTTAGAATCTTAGATTACTTAGTTGATGAGTATGTTAAGAGTTTTCTGGTTATATGCTTTATACGTTCTTGTGATATGGCATTACTAGTTACTGGTGGATTGGACTAAGGGGAAGAATCTGATTATATCGAGTGGTTCACCTTCAGTCACTGAACTTAGAGGTCCTAACGATGTTATCAACCTCATGTCTTTGCTTGGACTCTCTACTGAAAGAGCCAGAGCTGCAGTTTCAAAAAACTGTAGGTAAGGTATTCGACTCTTGAAGCAGTTGTGTTTATCTGATGCAGTGTTGAGCTTGGCATTTAGTCTCTTTTAAAATTTGCTTTCAGGAATATGATAGCCAAGATTTTAAAGAAGAAGCGGTTTCACAAAGAAGCTGTTAAGGTTGAGTTGCTTTCTTCTAGTGATACCTTTAGCCTCGAACAGACTCTGTCTGGTGATTTCATGAAATGGGATCCCATCTCAAGTGGTGAAGGTGACATGCTCTTGGAAGATCTCGCGAAGGCTTTTGATGCCACCACACGTGCTGTGGCGAATAAATCCTCTAAGGCGATTGATGTCACCTCTGATCGTAAAGGCTTGCCATCACATGGTTTCCGGCTCACTGATATTCTAGGAAGTGAACCTTCGACTCAGGAAACTGCAGATAAGATGATTGACGACGCACCGGTGCACTGTAAGAGTCAAGTTTCTGATGCATGTATGGCTGATTCAGCTTCATCTGTTGATAATCTTCTGGAAAACGAAACCGTTAGCCAAATTGAGATATCTGAAGATGACAACAAAGTGGAACCTACAACTATTGTCCCCCTGAGGAAATGCAGTACCAGCCAGGGACAGGGGCTTTTGGTGCAAGACCAAGCACCTGCATCCTTTACACTGATAAGATGCACAAAGTCTGATGCAGCTTCTGATGGCAACATGCAGACTGAGTTGGAGTCGGAAGATAAATCTGTATCGCCATCAAAAATCGGCCACGTGGTCCCACAAAGTCTTGTTGAAAATTTAAAGATGGAAACTATTCTTGTTCATGATGAGGTCTCACTGGAAGAAGTCAGCAAAGAAGAAGTTATTTCTGATCATGCTAAGATCGAGCACTCTGTATCCATTGATGGCGATGAGATGGAAATCGATGGTTCTTTGGAAGCAAATCACGACGAGTACATGGAGGTGACAGTGGAAGACCAGAAGCATGAAACAGGTGACAGTAATATAAATCTTCCTAACTTATCCTCCTCGGAGGCTACTGATTTGCTAAGAAATTCAGACAACTCTCTCAGTCCAGAGGCGGCTGGACAAGACCATGACCAAGTACCAAGCTTAGACTCCAGTGAGGCGGAGCTTGGGGAAGAACCAGCAGTTCCATACAACAACACCATTGAAATATCAATGGAAGACAAGAAAGAAAGCGGGAGAGAAATTGAAACTAATCAACAAGTCCATGTCCAGTCTGAAAGAAACAATGTCAGAAACTCAGGTATGGATCTAAATTTCATCATTTGGAAACCTTAACGCAAGTTTTGGACTAAGCTTCAGTCTAATGTTATCTTAATCTATTTGTCATAAAATGCAGGAAAGGTGGGAGCTAAGAGGAGTAGAACTCGATTAACGCAGCTACAACCTTTGAAGCCTTTTCTACTTCATCGTTTCAAACAAATCAGTAAAAGACGAAAACATAGAAGAGGTTGAGGATATTCTTAAACCCTAGTGAAGTTTTGCTCATTTAATTTAAACCCACAAGAAATTTTTAATTTGTTTCTAAAGTTTATAGTTGGTTTCTTCGTGTACTCGTGCTTAAAAAAACACTTTTTCTAAAATAATAAAAAGAATTAAATAAAAGTGAAAAACACATGTTAAAGAGTGGAGAGTCGGTAAATCTGCTGCCGGCCGACAAAAGTCGGGGACATGGTCGCCGGAGGGCCTACATCTCTCTTCATAGCCTTTGCTAAAGAAGAAAGACTGCTCAAGCTGTGGCTCATTTGGAAAAAAATACGAATATTCTCTTCTCTTATAAATAAGACAATCGGTGTTAGGTTGATTACTTTAGTTTTGTTTATTACAGTGGAACCTTCTTTGATTTCATAAGGATTTTATAAGGTGTTAATGTATGCTTACTTTTGGAGATTGCTAGTACTTAGTAGCACGATGAGTACTTAACGTGAGGGTAATGAAATCATCAGAGTAACATGACCATGTTTTTCAATGCTAAAAGTTATCATCTTTCTACTTTCTGATTATTTTTGTAAATCAAGTGGGTAAAAGACAATTCGGACCATTAAGGAACATAATAAACTATGCATTAAACTATTTACGGGCCCCTGAGTAATAATGATACGGAATGAAATAATTTCTTATAGTTGGAAAATGTGCTGATATTATTTTTCCATTTATAGAACCAACCAAACATCAACCTCTGGTTTTTTTTTTTTTTGCGTAAATTCACATACCCAGGTTATCGGATACAACATCGACGTTAATATGATCATACACATTGTGTTTTTATACAAACTAAAATCAGATTACATGCTCGTTCTAAATTGGTATGTTGTTTCTATATTTATTTATTTATAGAAAACAAAAAAATTTCTTGAATGATATGATCCTTTCCTTCCAAGTAGATTGATTCGAACTATGATCCTTCTATTTCAAGAGAATCACTAGACCAAGATTCACTCAGTTAAAATTGTATATAGTGATACTGTTTTCATCTTGTTTTGCCTTAACCTATCCACTAAACCATTTTAACTCAACTATATGAGAACATAGAGTGGGAAATGTCGATCTCCCTCCATGCCATGACAAGAAGATTACCAAAGTGGTTCTATTCCGTTCTTTCCGAAAATTTTCTGGCCAGTCAAATAGATTATTCAGCAAAGATCTCCGAACAAAAATATATAATACTTTAATTTATTATTCTTATTTACAAAGAAAACACACATAACCTACATGAGTGCAACATGGAGAAATCTTTCAAGCCAAAACAAATGAAAGTGCCATATAAACATATATAAGAAAGAGAAAAACATAAATATAATTCTAAGGACTAATTAAGGAAGTGATTAGCAGAGAAAGAATCAAGAAAAGATGCCCACGTGTCAATATCTCCAACCACGGCTTCAATAACATCAACTTGTTCTTGTTGTGAAATCTCATCATTCCTTGCAAATCTCCCCCTTATTCTTGGCCTACTGTCCGCTAATGTCTTCCTGCATTCATACTAATTGAAAAATAAATGTATTAAATCCGTCTCAAAACAAAGGTGATGGTTATATTATGTATTTATATCGTTTAATTAGCTGGATGAAGTAACTAATAGGATACTCTAGTTCTTTTCCTAGTGTTTTCGATATTCGAGGACCTTCTCATTATAAAAATAAACAATGGGGGAAATAAACTTATGGCAACCTTGGAGCTTCATTGTCTATCTCAAAATATTCCCTAAGACCAAATATGATGTGACACTACATTAATTCTAATTCACATACTAATGAAATTAATATTTATGTTTGAAGATAAGATTAAAAGCATAGACAGTGTTACTTTTGAGGTGATAGTTATTGACATGATATGTTGAGCCTATTTGTTTTTTTTTTCTAGTCAACGAACCTTTTATTTCTTGAGACATCAACGAACCATTTAGTTTTGTATTAAAGGTAAATTCTTGTATTATTTAGATCTAATAAATTTGATTTTTAAAAGAGGCATATGAATGCTTGTTTTTTAAATTTATAGAATTCATTATTAGTTGCTTAAGGGAGACAATTATAAGAAAATATATGCTTGATTTGAAATGAATGGGTTAGTTAGCATCAATAAGTGTGCAGGTGCATGTCACTGTTTCATACAACTACATGTCAAGTCCTCAAAAGTTTCCATGGGACATAAAATACATGCATATTGAATATATAGGTAGGTGTTAAACTGTTCATGCATCTCTCTACGTGTTGAAAAACAATACGAATTGAAAAATAAATCCACTCATATAAACCAAATAGATGCTACAAACATATAAACAAATGTAAAAATTTACCTTAATCCTCTTGTTGAAATTCCTAAGGTTTCGTTTGCTACGATATTTTTCGATCTTCTCTTTCTTCTCCTCAGGACTATACTTATATGCTTTACTCATTCCTTCTATTATTGCATTGCTCTCACTCAACACCGCACTGCTCTCTCTCCTGCTACTCCTCTACACACGTACCAAAACGTTTGTTTGCTTTTACATTAATTTACATAATATAGTAAAGTGCTTTTACCAAATAAAACCCCAAAACGTTCATTGTAAAAGCTAGTAGTTCCGTCTGCGTTTGCATCTTTTTATTGTCTCTTAAAAAATGTGAAAGTTGTCTTATGTAAACGCAGATATAGCAAGTGCGTTTGGAAACGATAGGAACATAGGTTCCAATTGTTATTTTTGTGTTTATATCCTATAATATTCTAATCATCGCAACCAAAAGAAAAACACAAACGTAAACACGGAAAAGAAACACACAATCGGGGCAAATAGGTTTGAATTATCAAAATTCGTCATGCAAGTGTGTATATAATAATATTGCTTACGGGTAGATCTCCGGCGCTAAGGGCCCGTCTCACTGGCCCATCATGATCGTTAACGAAATCGTGGGCCGTCGTCGGTAAATTACCAAAAAAGCCATTATGGCTACTCATACTCCTCTGCATCACAAGACTCTCTCCGCCGCTCCCCATCGAGCTCGGCGAGTCGCAGCTGCTGCATCCGCCGCCACCAGTGGTCATGCTGGAATCAAAGTAACCAAACCCTGAAACTGCCTCGGCCGTAACTAACGAGTGGTGGCTCATCATAAGAGGCGGCGGAGGTAGGAAGTAGTGAGGATGATGATCATGCGGCAGAGGAGGAGCCAGTATGTTCTCGGAGTATAGGAAACCTGGACACGTGTCATCGGAGGCTATGGAGCTGCTGATATGTCCATACATGGTGTGGTTTTAGTTTCTTGTTGTGTTGTGTGTGTGAGTGAAAGTCGAAGTGGGTTTGGTTTCTATTTAAACAGAGGGAGGAGAAGACAAACTTGACGGTGACGTCATTTGTCGTCATATTTGGTCAACTGATTAACCGTTGACTTATTTTGACTGACTATAATAAAAGGAATCTTTTTTTTTTTTTTTGAACTTAATAAAAGGAATCTTTAGTTATCGAAGAGTGTTGCTCCAAAAAATAAGTTGTGAAAAGTTTGCCTTTTGTTTTCACGTCGCTTCTCTGTGGCTCCGAACGACACTTCAGTTCAGGTGCGGTGTAATGACCCTACTTATGGTTTAACGATATTATTCATCAACTTTTAGATGATAAGTTTGTTACAAATTATTTACTCAAATCACACTAAACAGGTGTAATTATGATGTGTTCTGGAAATGACCATTGAACATGTTTAAGTCCATCCTTTTTTTTTTGGTCGAAGTTTAAGTCCATCCATTATAAAAAAAGTCTTTCCATCATTTTCTAAATCTTAGATTCTATCGAAAATAAATTTAAATCTGAATGAATTTGATAAATAATAAAAATTTAAACACACAAAATTAAAATTAAAAACTAATAAAAGCATAGTTTGTCATTTAAAAAATATATAGCTCTTACACAGTAACCAAAATCAAACATAAATAGAAGTACCATGCAAGCTTCTCTCATTCATCGCTATTAAATTATTTTATTTAATTTACTTGTGTCTAACCGGTAACTATCACGAGAACATAGGAAAAATATAGAAAAAATATAAAAAAACAGAAAAAATAATTTATAGAAATAATGAAATGTAATTATTTTTTTTTGTCATATTTAGCGAAGAACAAATTTATTCTATATTTTTTACAATAAACGGAATGAGAACAAATAAAAAGGAATTTTCTTTTCTATGAATGGTAATTTTTTAAAGAATATTAAAAAATGCATAGTAAAATTAGATAATAGTGTTGGGGTTTAAGAAAATTAAAAGTTTTTTTGTTTGGGTAAAAGAAAACTAAAAGTTATGAACATTACTTAAAATATATTTATTTAAGAGGACATTTGGAGTCTTATACAGATTGTATACTTTTATCTTTCTATATGATCTATATTTGGAACTGATTGTGAACTTGTGTAGTGTGTAATATACTGCTTTAACTGATATTTTTGTTTTTTTTTCCGTCATCGACTTAAACAAACTTGATAAAAATGTGAAGACTCTGTGTAATGATAAGACGGTTAATTCTAATCAAGATTATCCGCTTTTTGTGTTCTGAGCATGGGGGATATTTTGTTTTGTTTAACTTTGCACTTTTATTTCTGTTAGAATTGTGTTTTTAGGATGCTATGTAATTACTTAAAATAATAAATGTTAAATATCATACTTAAGAACATTTTGTTTTATTATTAGTGATGTACATGCTTTAAATGATTGCTAAATTATATGCTAAATTATTTGCTCAAGTGGAGATTTTGATCTATGGGTATTTTCCGTTGAATTCATGAAATACGTAAAATATGTTTCGATCATTCCGGTTCAAAATTTATGCAAGAGAGGGGTCACAGAAGTGAACTAGTACTGTTTACATCTAATACCTCTTCTTTTTGGTAAAATCTAATACCTCTTTTACTGGTTAAGGTGGAACATATCACATCATAAATCATATGGGAACTTGGGTTATCTGCCATCCTCCCTAAAAAAAATTATAATTAGTGTATCATAAACATGCCATATATGAATTGATGATCCAAAACTAATCTCTAATTTTTAATAATTTTGATCCGCTTCTATTTCTAGTGACCACGCTTTGTTTCTTATGTTTTTCTGAAACTTTGTCTATTTGATGATTTTGAAAACCAAATTAAAAGAATACTTTTAAGTTTAAAGTTTTAAAATATACATTTCCAAAATATAAGAACAAAATCCATGGACTTAGTGTAGCTATTTTGCTTTGGTTAAGCTATCAATTATATATGCAGACACAATATTATATTAGGAAAATAGTCATTTTTAGAGTTCTCTAATCCGTAGACTCTTTTTTACCTTTTTGTTAGGTTAACATGTTAGCTTAAATGTCATAATAACATTGTCTTACCCTTTCCAGAAAACATTGTTTTAGATTTAAGTGTAAATTATGTTTTAAACAATCTAACTTAACATCAAATAAAACTAATAAAGATTACATAATGACATTTTTGCAGGGGCATAACAATTATACCATATTTTCCTATCTGGACATATACATTTTGAAGTTTTCATGCATATTTAGAAAAATATCTTAAATTTTGATTATAAATAAATTATTTTATAATTTAACATTTTCACAATTTTTAATCAATCAAAATTTAATAAACATAATTTTGGTTTTTTGAAGTTTACAATTCACCACTAATACCTAATAAAAATCATTAAAAGTATATTTTTTGAAATATTTTTTTTCTAACTCATAAATCATCATGAAATGGAGTAAATAATAAATAAAAGTAGTTAAACCAAAATATTCCAAGAGACCCAAACTAATCTTCATAAGACTCATAACTTTCATCAATATATTCTTATCATTCAAAATATATACAGTGGCCTGATTAAATCGTAGTGGGAGGATTATATATAAACCGTATATAATATATCGTGCAACATTCTTAATAGCAAATGAACAATGAACAGAAAAATTAAATAAATAAAAAAGACACAGGTTAACTTTTTAGCTCGAAACGTAGGAGAGACAAAAAGATGGTTAAAAGCATTATTTCACGCATACCCATGTGCGCAGCATACAAATCCACTTTATCACCTAATTAATCATACAGTTAATCAATACTGTATTAATTAAACTCAAAATCTTGATGTGCTTTGGTCGTGTTCACATCAAATGGGGGGTTGTCCGATCCAGCGAGAACCTAAATTCAAATGTAAATGATTTGGGTTAATATATTATAATTGTGTCGCTATCAAATATTAACTAAATATATATACAAAACGAAAATTACAATATTCTAAACTTCAACATTTGAGCGATTCTTACCAAACCAAAAAACATTTCTGTAAATTTTTGTTCTGAAGACCAACATTTTTGTAATTAAATTAAAAAATATAAAAATCATAACAAACAGATAGATAGCGATATTCTGGTCGAGAGAATACATATCTTTTGGAGAAAAAAAATATGGTGTAATGCATATTTTATGGGTGAGAAAATCACATAGGATGAAAGTTTTCAGGTGAGAAAATGTAGTTGTTGAACCATAAGAAAGATGTGTTGGATCGGCACACAAAGCTAAAAAAGAGAGATTAAATATGCAGCCATAAATTTGTATAGATCAATAGTATGCGTTGAAATAACTGATGATATAAACACTGATATATATAGTTGCTGGTGCAAGAGATATGCTGGGTGGTGAAGACAATGTAGATTCAAGATGTTGAGCTGGAGTCATGGAGATTTAGAGAGTAAATATATATTTTGGAGAAAAGACAAAAAAATAAATTTGAAAATCATGTTTATTTCTTAAAGAAAAGTAATATGTGCACTTACAAAAAAGAAAGTTGTATTTATTATTATGAAAGATGTTCATATCCATATTGTCCTGGATAAAGAACTTTGAAAACGTTGAGATAACTATAAAATAGGTATGAGGTCATCTGTATTCGACAAAAACACATAGGTTAATGATAGAGAAAGAGAATCTCTTAGAAATGTTTTTGGTCGTCATTAAATAGACACTAATATACGTGAGGAGGAGAAACATAAGCTGTATAGCTTAAAAATATTTCAATAACACTTGTTAGAGTGTTAAAGCTGATTAACAGACTGTATAAAAGCTGATTAAACAAATTTTGTAATAAATTGTTTAAGACGGTTTTTAATAAAACAAAAAAAATGTTTGCTTATATATCCATTCTCTGTAATTAACCATATGCATTATTATACTGTGTTTGCATATTGCAATGGATCCATGTTACATTCAATTTCGTTCTAGTAACCATTTTCTGAAATAAAATTCATTAAACCAAAATTTAAGTCGTTCTAGTAACCATTTTACTCAGGAGACCAGCCGACACATTTATCTTGAGTGGTTTTATATAGGAGTATATTCGAATCAAACGTATATCCATGGTTTTGGAACTAGAGTCCTAATTTTAAGGCCTCGGATGTTATTCTTAAGTGTGCCCACTGTTGAAATTGCATAAGTACAATTTATATCTTAATTAGATGGACTATTGTCTTTGCACGTTTGCCAGATTCTTGTTGGAATAAAAGCGATTTAAGCAACACATCGAAACAAATATCTCAAATATTTTTTACCTAACCCTAATGCAAACTGTATATTATTTTATAGATACTTTTTTTGGTAATCTTTTATAGATACTTTTACTTTACGATTTATTACAATCTAAGAATGGCATTCGAATAGTAGGAACACGTTTTAGTCGGTAACTAGATCGGCCTAATATCATCATTATACATCATAATAATTCCAGTCAAAGCCTCATCGTATCGACAGTTTTAGAATACATAATTTAGACACTCGCCACTTTATTTCGTTTTTAATTATCTATATTTTGGATACTACAGGATGATATTGCTTTGATTTATCCAACTCCGACCCAGTTGAAGACTTGAAGTAATCCAAATTTAAACTAAATGTTTATGTTTTTTTTTTTGTTCTTTATATAAAATCTGACTGATCATATTTAAGTAGTTAAATAGAGGTGGCACAATTAATTGTTACATACTCTGTACTCTCGTTATTTGATATCTATTTGATCCATAAAAATGAGTACTTGGCTTGACCAAATCGAATACCAAATAATCTATTTAAATTACTTATAAACAAGAAAATATCAAATATTTAAATAAAAATTAATATTTGGAATTTTTGGTTTGCTATTCATTTTTGTTAATAAACAAAATATATTTCCTTTGTTTATAGTAAAATAACTTGTTTATATTTTATTTAGAAGTGATTTAAAAATAAGTAATATGTTTATAGAAGTAATTTAGATTTTTTTCTTATATATTTTGTCTCACACATTAACTAAATATATATAGAAAAAGCAATTAAGAAAATATTAATATAAACAATAATATTTTTATTTTGAAATTTTAACAAATTATCAAGTAGCTTACAAATGCTTATCAAGTAAATTATAAGTACTTTACAAGACAAGTACTTTACAAACCGTTATTTTCTTAGCAAATACTTAAAACTGTAAATATTTCTTTTTAGGAAACCAAGTACAAGTCTAAATTTTACTATCCGTACAAGCTATTTGTCGAATACCAAAGTTTTCACAAGTAAAAGTTCGTTTATGCCTTTCATTGTTCTTCTCCATTTCATTCTGTATTTATAATATGGTTTCATCGATAAATGTATCTGAAGATTTATGTCCCTTCGAGATCACTATAAGTTAATCCTCTGAGTCGATTATATAGTTTTACTTTATATATGGGGTAAAAGGTCTAACAGAAGCATTTTTTTGCACTTAAAGGATCGGCTCTGTAGGTCCATCAGAACTATCTAAATATGTTTTTTTTTTGGAACACAAATATGCTAGCTTCATTTTGCTGGTACAGATATAAAATATGGTCATCAATGATTTTCTTTTAAGTTGATCTGAAATCTTAGCTAGAGTTTGGACTGGAGGGTAAATATTTCGTCAAATCTAAGTCAAAGTCTGAATGCAGAAAGAGGAAAAGACAATATTTCTATGTATACTACTGTATATGTATACGACTGTATACTATAACACTGAAACATGCAGTCAAAGTTTTTGAAAGTTTTAAACTAAGGGCCTGACTGGTTCAACCGCAGCGGTTGCGGTTGCGGTTGCGGGAGTTTGCGGATGCGGGTGGTTGCGGTTTCTAGCGGTTTTAAGAGATTTGTACGACTGGTTCTGCGGTTAGAAATTGGTGCGTTTGCGGGATACTTATGACTGGTTAACTACCAAATGCAGCAGCGGTTAAATAATAAATTAACAATATTTACATTTTATACAATTATAAAAATATCAAAAATAATAATATTATAATAAATATAAAAGTTATATTTAGAAAGTTATAATTTAATTTTTTTTTTAAATATAGAAAATATTTTTATTTTAGAGTTTTATAATATTAATTAAAATATAATAGATATATTTTAGCATTTTTATAATTCCAATTTAATTTTTTTATTGAATATTTTTATTTTTGTATTTATATTGTTTTGGAAAAAAAAGAAATTTTTTTTATCCTTCCGCAACCGCCCGCAACCGCAAACGCTAGCTGGAACCAGCTTTTGAATTTATGAGGTTCAGAGCGATTTAGAGTGGTTTGGAGCGGTTTGAGCGATTGTTGCGAAACGCCAACAACCGCTACCAACCGCAAAAGCTGCGTTTGCGGGTGGTAGCGGAAAAACCAGTCATACCCTAAATATAAAAACGTACAGCTTAGTGAATTCCAATCTCGTTCGACTAAAAATAATAATATATATTCCCTTTATTTTATAATATATAATATTTTAGCTAATATAACATATATTATTTTTAATGTTTCTTAAAATATCATTAAATATAAATATAAATAAATTTGGTTGATTATAAATGCAAATAGTAAAATGTAATTGGTTACACGATATTTTTGATAAAATTAAAATAAAAGTTAACTATATACGTCCTAGGTTCTATTTTATAACACATCCTAAGTTCTATATTATTTGGATTTGTACTTATGAGATCGGGATTGAATATAACATATCAATTTCGGATCGGGTTTGTACTACATCCTACAACTCATAAAATAACCATATATCGTTTGACTCAGGTTATATCGGATCGGTTTGGATATACACGAAGTAAAATCTAAAACCTTACTTATTTAGTTATTTATATAGAATTGAGTATTTAAAGCAATTATTTAATTTTAAATACTTATTGTTAGATATTATATCGAAATAAATATGAAATTAATATTTGGGTAAATATTTATGGTTGAGGTACATATTTATGGTTTAAATATTTATATTGTATATTAATTTGAATATTCAGGTCGTTTTCTTCAAATTTTTCTATTTTTTGGGTTATCCGTTCGGGTTTGATTAATAACTCTTTAGGTTCGAATATATTTTGTAACACCCTAAAAAAGATATTCATATAATTGTTTTATATTTCGGATCAGGTACGAATCGGGTATTTTGGTCTAAATTTCAGGTTACATATTTTATGTCCAGCCCTAGTATATATTTTAAAACACCTTACAATGTGAAACAAAAAAAACTTATCCAAAACATCTTACATATTAAAACTGCTGGAATGAATATTATCATTAACAAAAATTTATACTACTTAAACGCATCCACAAAAATTTATGCAAGATCCTTCCATAGGGAGTTACTTTTTATTGGTTGTTCTATTCCGGTTTGGTTACCCAGACCACCTCAAGTTTGAGTAATAGAATGGCCTTTTGACGTTAAAAAAAAAAAAAAAAAAAAACGCATCCACATATACATATCTATATACCAGTTACATATGTATAAACTATATCTAAAGAATATGGGTAGATATAGAACAAATATCTAGATTTTTGGAGATATTTATGATCATATCAATTTCATCCGGATCACCAACTCTCCATTTTTATTCGATCGTAGCCAATCATATATCCAATGTTAAGATGTCCAAAAATTATATTTTGACTAGATATTCGATTCGGTCCGTTCAAATAAAATAAAATTTTAAAATTAATATAGAATAATATTATTTTATAAAAAAATAAGATTTATTTATTTTAAAACTCTAATAACTAAAATAATCAATTTAATGAATATTTTTTTTGTACAACTTACATAAAATATAATCATTCTATAATTTATGTATATAATTCTGTATATATATATAATATATTGGATCAGAGTCTAGGATTTATGATTTACTTTGTTTTACGATTTTTGTCTATTAATATTTGTTTTGCTTTGTAGAGTTAGAAATATTCAGATTTTTTGGTTCGATTGGAAGTGAATAACAAATCAAAATTTACGGATACTTTGTTTATCCATATTAGATAGAGAGAGATACATAATATCGTATTACATTGTCCCATTCTTTCACATATGTATCTACCAGTTACTGCTAGAGATTTTTAGGCAACGTTGCTGACATTTCAAAACATAATATAAAAAGTCAATAGGAATGTGTCCCACATAAAGAGGAGACAAGATAATAATTCGCAATCGTTACGAGGACATAGGATCTCTCGATTCCTACAGTAGATAGATGTACTGCGAGACTAACTAGAAACACATTTTATATAGGCAAAATCGCCACAAGTTGATGGGAAAGGTCATGCAAAAGCAAAATTTATAGATCAGTCGATGACAACGAAGACTTTTTCCTTATGATGGTAAATTTGCTGCATAATGTACCAAAACTAAACGTTTCATGCTACGGTTGGTTCATAACTACTTCAAGTTTTAACGATCCAATAAGAATTGTCTGTGTCTTGTAATAATTTTTATTTTGTTTTGCTTTATATCACCATGGAAAAATTATTGGTTTACTTTGGCAAGCTTCTGTCTTCAGTACCCCACTTTGGTTATTTGACACCCAAAGATTATAATTATTTGTAGTTTTAACAAGGTCAACGGTTCAGGAAACCTACAAGTCTACGAACGAATTGGGGATATATATATTAATTTTTGTATATTTTTATATAGTAGTTGAAAATTTACAGATAACTATAGTTGTTAAAACTATACCAAATGATGTGAAATGATGTATTTGAAATATATATCCTGCGTATTAATAAATAAACTAGGTGTTTTGCCCGTGATACAGACTTAAACATTTTCATAATTTTTGAAAAGTTATTTGTATACTATATTCATAATTTTAGTAACAATTTTATTTGATTAATATTTAATTATATAATTTATGTTTTTAACTTTTTACTTAAAATTCTATTTCAGATAATAATACAATATATATATATATATAGAATTTTTTTTTATATTTTTATATTTTGGTTAATTCAATATTCTATTTTTAATTATATAATTAAGAATTTTATTTGATTAATATTTAGTTATATAATTCATGTTTTTAACTTTTTACTAAAAGACTTTTTCAGATAACAATATAATATATACATAAATTATCTCTTTTTAAAATTTTATTTTCAGATTTCGGATAATTCTTACTATTACTAATTTTAATCAATTATCTAATCAAATAAATTAAAATTTTCTTTTTATTTTTTTAATTTAGTTATACATTTTATTCATTAAGGGTATAAGCGATATTAACCACTCTAACTTTTAACGTGAGAACTTGATTTCAAAAATTAATTTATTTTTTTTAGCTTTTTATTACTAAAATACTTTTTCGTATAACAATACAATATATATATAAATAAATTATATTTTTAATTATATTTTTTAGATTTTGGATAATTCAATATTTTATTTTTAATTTTATAATTAAGAAATTAATTTGATTAATATTTAGTTATATAATTCATGTTTTTAACTTTTTTCAGATAGCAATACAATATATACATAAATTATCTCTTTTTAAAATTATATTTTCAGATTTTGGATAATTCTTACTATTATTAATTTTAATCAATTATCTAATCAAATCAATTAAAATTTCGTTTTTATTTTTTAATTTAGTTATATATTTTATTCATTAAGAGTATAAACGATATTAACCACTCTAACTTTTAACGTGATAGCTCGATTCTAAAAATTTAGTTTGCAAATAATAGTATAGATACATCCTATAAATATGAACTAAACACTACGTCTATGATATGAATTTAAGGTCGGTCGGATCAGTATCTAGATGGTGGCAGTAGAATAAGAGGTGAAAAGGACATATCACACCATAACAAATATGGATAGTTTGTGATAATTAGGAGAACAACACCCATTTCAAAACATGAGTTGAATGATCGATCACTAAAGGAGTATAAATCACTACCAAATTTTGACTGATTTTGTTTCAACACTTTAGAATGATCGTAACAACTTTGTTTAACAAAAAAATAAAAAATATCAATTGAAGTAACGAAAGCTAAACGTTCAACTTCTTACGAACTTTTGACTTGGTTATAATGTACAAGCGTGTAGGACAACTGTACCACAGAAAATTTGGGTAACAACACGCGCTTTAAATGTTTAAAAAAAAGAAGACAACACGCGCTTTAACCTTTTGTAATAAAGTTTTTAAACGATATCCTACTATATAAAAGGGACTAAATTCAAAGCTTTTGAGACTATCCACCTCAGCCAAAATATTCTCATCTAAAAAGAATTAAAAATAAATATCATTTAGAAAATAATTAACTAACATACAACTTTTGATATTTCTAGAAATTTCAAATTTGTAACTGCTAATTTATTAATAGAATCATATATCTATATTGAATTATGTTATATTTTAATAGTTAGACTTTAAGGGTAAATAAATTATTAATTTATAATATATATAATTTATAACATTATATTGTAGTTATAAATAAAGAGAAAATAACCGGGAAGGATGAAGAAGCTCATGTAAAATTATGTAATTAAAATGGTAAAATGGTGAGTATGATGAGGTGAATCTAAGAAAATTTGTTGTACAAAATATGGTGTTTTATTCGTCCACTATAATGATTTAAAATAAAATATATATTCACATAAATAAGTCAATATTTGTTATTTTTTTTTTGGTAAGATGTTAAGATTATTATTTTCTAAAAGGTTACACTGTTGTTTTTAAACAACTTATTACAGCAAGGAAACAAAAACAACCAACAACAACTCAAGGTAAAAAAAGCCTTAAGAAAGTCTTATACAAGAAATATAAAAAGAAGTAGAGAAGATGAGAAAGAAGAACTTACCGGGTAAGAGAGGAGACGGTCACGCATCATACGGTCGAAAGAGGCAAGGATGACTGATGAAGGTGAGGAGACATGACTGAAAGTAGAGCTTGATGACTGGAGTAGCATGTGCATCTACGTTGACGCGAGGTTGATTGATCTAGGCTGCAACAGAGTGTAGATCAGCCGGAGGAGAAATCCAAACTTCAGCAGCAAAAGGCTCCCATATCAAGCGAGAGAAAGAGCACTCAAAGAAGAGATGATGGTGAGTCTCTATTTTCAGATTATAAAGGGCGCACGTTCCTGAGACATTTAATCCCCAACGCCTCAAGCGATCCTTGGTTGGCAGTCTTCTCCGCAAAGCCAGCCATGATATAAACGCATTACGTGGAATATGTTCCTTGAACCAAATATTCTTGTGCCAATATGTATTGTTGAAAGTGTTTATATTCTTTTGTGACATTAGTATCCATATTTTTTGATAAACTGATCCAAAGAGATTAGTTTGTGGAGCTAACCAAACGAGGATTATAGTGTTTACTTTGGAAAAAGTAATAGGTTGAATGATAGATGGCGTGCGTGCCTTTTCACATGGAAATCTGCACATATATTAAAATTATAAGTTTTGAATCATAGAGAAAATATAGTGTATATGACTGAAGTTGGTACATTCCGAAACTAAAGATGGCTGAAATTCTTCTTTGTCAAAATGCATAGATGTGAATCTTATATGAATAGAGTTCTACATTGCTTATAGCAGTGTAATAAACTCCGTGTGTAAAGGAGAAAAAATGTTATATAAGTGAAAACAAAAATTATGATTTTTTTCTTGTGCCTATAGGCTCTTCGCAATTTGAAGAAGAAAGAACATATTGTGTGAAAATCTTTGGCTCGGTCAAATTTTATCCAGTTGTTTACAAAACTGTTGTTATCTGATTCATGTAATTTTTCAGTGTTGATTTAAAAGCCCAAAAAACCTATCTATACTGACTTTTTTATATTTTTTCTGTGATTTGAATTTAAAAAGAGATAAAACTTTCGATAAGTTATGTAAACTCAGAACAAGTATTTAGCTTTAGAAAGCATTTACATGTTTCAAACTTATAATATATACATATATAATGTTTAAAATTATGCATATAAAACCTGTGTAAAATGTGTCTGAATATGTTTCTCTTCTTTAATGTGTTAATCGTACTATATATAATATTATTTTAAAATTTCAAAAAGTTTATGTCACTATCACATACAAAAAACCATCAATAAAAAATATAATTCTCCATCTACAACAAAAAAATGAAAAAATTATTAACATATAAATTTAAATTAAGAAAAACTAACATTGGAAAAACAAGAAGTTAATATAAAAGAAAAAAATTAACAAATAATATTATAAATAAAATAAATTTATAAGACATAATCCGCGCGAAGCGCGAAAAAAATCTCTAGTAATCTCTAATAGCACACAAATTTCTGATAGCTGATCACATATGTTAAAGTTAAATGGTGATTTACGTAGGAAATACGTGTATCACCATTTATGCTTAATTATTGTAAGAAAAAAAATGATTAGCTATATTATCTGAGTTTTCACTTTTCTGATTATTAATACTAGAGATTTTTTCCGCGCTTCGCGCGGATTGTGTCTTATAAATTTATTTTATTTATAATATTATTTGTTAGCTTTTTTCTTTTACATTAACTTCTTGTTTTTCCAATATTAGTTTTTCTTAATTTAAATTTATATGTTTATAATTTTTTATTTTTCTTGTTGTAGATGGAGAATTATATTTTTTATTGATGGTTTTTTGTATGTGACATAAACTTTTTAAAATTTTAAAATAATGTTATATATAGTACGATTAACACATTAAAGAAGAGAAACATATTCATGCACATTTTACACAGGATTTATATGCATAATTTTAAACATTATATATGTATATTTTATAAGTTTGAAACATGTAAATGCTTTCTAAAGCTAAATACTTGTTTTGAGTTTACATAACTTATCGAAAGTTTTATCTCTTTTTAAATTCAAATCACAGAAAAAATATCAAAAAGTCAGTATAGATGGGTTTTTTGGGCTTTTAAATCAACACTGAAAAATTACATGAATCAGATAACAACAGTTTTATAAACAACTGGATAAAATTTGACCGAGTCAAAGATTTTCACACAATATGTTCTTTCTTCTTCAAATTGCGAAGAGCCTATAGGCACAAGAAAAAAAATCATAATTTTTGTTTTCACTTATATAACATTTTTTCTCCTTTACACACGGAGTTTATTACACTGCTATAAGCAATGGAGAACTCTATTCATATAAGATTCACATCTATGCATTTTGACAAAGAAGAATTTTAGTCATCTTTAGTTTCGGAATGGCCCAACTTCAGTCATATACACTATATTTTCTCTATGATTCAAATCTTACAATTTTAATATATGTGCAGACTTCCATGTGAAAAAACGTGCACGCCATCTATCATTCAACCTATTACTTTTTCCAAAGTAAACACTATAATCCTCGTTTCGTTAGCACCACAAACTAATCTCTTTGGATCAGTTTACTAAAAAATATGGATACTAATGTCAGAAAATAATATAACCACTATCAACCACAAATATTGGCACAAGACTATTTGGTTCAAGGAACATATTCCACGTAATGCGTTTATATCATGAATGGCTTTGCGGAGAAGACTGCCAACCAAGGATCGCTTGAGACGTTGGGGGTTAAATATCTCAGGAACGTGTGTCCTTTGTAATCTGGAAATAGAGACTCACCGTCATCTCTTCTTTGAGTGTTTTTTCTCTCGCTTGATATGGGAGCCTTTTGCTGCTGAAGTTTGGATTTCTCCTCCTTACACTCTGTTGCAGCCTGGATCAATCAACCTCGCGTCAACGCAGATGCGCATGCTACTCCAGTCATCAAGTTCTACTTTCAGTCAGCCATCTACCTGTTGTGGAAAGAGCGTAATGCTCGTGTGTTCACAACTGTCTTCTCACCTTCATCAGTCATCCTTGCCTCTCTCGACCGTATGATGCGTGACCGTCTCTTTTCTTACCCGGCAAGTTCTTCTTTCTCCTCTTCTCTACTTCTTTTTATCTTTCTTGTATAAGACTTCCTTAAGGCTTTTTTTACCTTGAGTTGTTGTTGGTTGTTTTTGTTTCCTTGCTGTAATAAGTTGTTTAAAAACAACAGTGTAACCTTTTAGAAAATAATAATCTTAACATCTTACCAAAAAAAAAATAACAAATATTGACTTATTTATGTGAATATATATTTTATTTTAAATCATTATAGTGGACGAATAAAACACCATATTTTGTACAACAAATTTTCTTAGATTCACCTCATCATACTCACCATTTTACCATTTTAATTACATAATTTTACATGAGCTTCTTCATCCTTCCCGGTTATTTTCTCTTTATTTATAACTACAATATAATGTTATAAATTATATATATTATAAATTAATAATTTATTTACCCTTAAAGTCT